>NC_047138.1:26145976-26283476 GCF_009829125.3 Periophthalmus magnuspinnatus | reverse complement strand
GAGCAGTATCAGCAGTCCGGGGGCAGGAGGAGGGGTGCGTTGCTATGGAGACATGTACTTTGTGTCAGTGGATGTCAGTCAGTTTGAGCCCCAGGACGTGGTCGTGATGGCGTACAACCAGCACATCGTCATACAGGCCGCAAAGGTGAGAGAGACGGAGGGAGAGGGAGGGAGAGGGGGGCTGATGGGTTTTGATCAAAAACACATGAAAATGAGTCTATGGTGTTGTTGTTACTATTTAAGAATATCTCATATAATTAAAGTGTAACTTTTCTGGTGGAGGGTCCTTCATCTGTTTCCATAGCAATGTTATTGTCTGGTCTCGAATGTTTCACAGTATGGAATTATACTTATCTTAACTCCACGGAGATATGCAGATGACATCACCAGGCAGAGTTATAGATCAGGTTTGTGGAGAGGTGACCTCGTCACAGTTTTTTTTATGTGAAACACTTGGCTGAAGTTGATTTTAAATGTGTTGAATTGGACTGACAGTAAGATTGTAGATTTGACGGTATTTTTGAGCATAAAAACATATGTACTAGAATAAAAACAGATCGTTGATACAAGCAGCCGAAATGGGTTTCCTCTGTAGGGTGGCTGGGTGCACCCTTAGAGATAGGGTGAGGAGCTCAGTTACACAGGAAGAGCTCAGAGTAGAGCTGCGGCTCCTACACATCGAGAGGAACCAGTCGAGGTGGCTCAGGCATCTATTCAGGATGCCTCCTGGAAGCCTCTCTAGAGAGATGATCCAGGCATGTCCCATCGGGAAGAGGCCCCGGGGAAGACCCAAGACACACTGGAGGGACTATGTCTCTCGGCTGGCCTGGGAACGCCTTGGGGTCCCACCGGAGGAGCTGGAGGACGTGTCCGGGGTGAGGGAAGTCTGGGAGTCTCTGCTTAGACTGCTGCCCCTGTGACTAGGCCCCGGATAAGCGGAAGAAAATGGATGGATGGAAAAAAAAAGTAGAGATCATTTTAATGCAATACTGTTGAATATTCAAAGTAAACTAACATCTCCAGGGTGACAAACAGGTGGTGCACCCTTCACCAGAAAAGCTACATAGTGTTCCTTTAACAGCTGTTTACCTCTCCCATAATCCCACCAAAACAACAAACGTATACCGACTCTTTCTCTCTTTCCCACCTCCCTTGACATTCTATGCAGCGTTCTTCTCAGTTTGATGGTAATGAAACTTAAAGGGCCGTAGTGGGAGCGGGTCTGGTCTCAGGAGGGGTAGAGCAGCTTTTAACGGAGGTCAGAGCACAAATTGGCTCAAGCTTTTGCCTTAAAGCCCTGTTACAGAGAGAAACGTCTGCAAAGAGGGCCAGTCGCTGTTGATTTAGATATAGGTCCACGCGTCTTAGCTCTGTGTTGGGTGTAATCAATGTGGGTCTCTGCTTGCGGTGGTGGTACACGGACTCAAAATGGAACTATTCAATTCAATTTTATTTATACAGCACATTTAAAATACAAATTAAGCTTCCCAAAGTGCTTCACCCAAAAGTCCCCTCAAGAAAACTGCTATATAGAAAATATGACACTAAAGTACTATGTGACATCATGCAGGATTGTCCTGATATCAGCCAGATGTTTCTGATTATAAACACCTGGCTGCAGGGGCGGTGTTTGCAGCACCGGTCAGTGGATAGGCTATCCAGCTCACAGAAAATATGTGTGTTTTTTAAGATATTTCTGAGCAATAAAAACACCAGATACTGCATAAATGTAAGATAGATTGGTTTAATGCCATAACATGGACCATTTCAGGCCAAGCAATCACATATCCTTGCTGGTGAATCCACTGAGATCAGAAAAGTTATATAGTGCTTCTTTAATATAGTGTGCCGTTGTGGTTTAAGGAAACACGGCAAATAATTTTTTGTTGTTTATTTTCTGAACACAAGGGCTCCTCACTATAGCCAAAAACAGACCAGTAACTGATGAATCGAAACATCACATACACTTGTTGGCATAGCAGCCAAGCATCACATACAAAAGCAAAGAAAAATAGTATGCTTGATTAAAAGTTTAAAATATCCAAAATGTTATTATAAAACACATTTAAAACTCAACTTTACTCGTGTTAGCCATAGTAGCTCATTCTACGCAATCTTACTTGAGTCAGTCCTTGCTTATCTGGTTTAGATTTTGTTTGGGTCACATGTAGTTGTTCTTTTCATAACTCTATTGTCAGCTTATCTCTTTTTCTTTGTTTTTTTTTTCCAAGTCATTGTTTGCCACAGATCGTAGCTGGTTTCAGTTCACTAGACCTTACCGGAAGGGTTTACTTTAAAATCAATGCTATAGACTTTTTTAATGGGCTTCCTCTGCACTTTGTCTTGTTGTCCTTCAGGTTTTGGATGGCGGCACAGTGGGTGACACTTTTACCCATAAGTTCTTGCTCCCGGAGGACATGGACCCCCTGTCTGTGAGTGGGGCGGTGGGCTCAGATGGAGTGTTAGTCGTCAGCGTCAATAGAAACTGCTCTCTGCAAATGGAACCTCCTGGGCCCTGTTCACCACAATGAGACTGACCTTTGACCTTTGCTATAGTTCACTATCCATGGCTGTCTGCAGAAGTGGGGAAATTAACTTTTATTAACTTGAAGGGTTTTCTACTTTGAACTAATGAAAGGGACACAGAATCAATGCCTCACTTTGAAAACTTTTATTCCAATTTATTTGTACTTTTTATGTCTCAAGCTAATTTATCCCAATGGAGTCGCTCCATATAAAAGTGTAAACTCTTCAAAAGAAAGTTACACAGTCCAGCTTTACATCAATGTTCATATACTGAAAAGTTGCAAACTATTTGAATTAAGAATATTTTCCTTGTTTTGAGAAGTGTACATCTGAGAGAAGCAGGTGAAGCCACCTGGCCTTGTTACAGGTCAGATCTATGGAGAGGCAACCCAGCAGAAAGAATGGATGTTTTCAAGGTGTTTTTAAGCAATAAAAACACAATTCGTCCATCCATTTTCTTCCGCTTATCCGTGGCTGTGTCACAGGGGCAGTAGTCTAAGGAGGCTCCTCCAGACTTCCCCCTCCCCAGACACTTCCTCCAGCTCCTCCAGTCAGACCTCAAGGCACACAGACCTTCCAGCATGTTCTGTTTTTTTCCCTGTTCCCTCTTCCCGGTGGGACATGCTCGGAACACCCCTATAGAGAGGTGTCCAGGAGGCACCCGGAACTGATACCCGTGCCATCCGGAACTGATACCCGAGCCACCTCAGTTACCTCCTCTCAATGTGGAGGAGCAGTGGCTCTACTCTGAGCTCATCTGTGACTGACAATAAAAGAAACATCTGTGATGAAATTAATGCAGGGTAGATTTAATGTCATATTCTGAGACATTCTAGGCAAAGTAATAACATCTCCATGAAGGCCAACGTGTTGTGAAGCCTCCACCAGAAATGTTACGCAGTGCAGCTTTGAGAAAGGCACTTGTTTTTTTTTTCAATTGTAATTTGTGTGCTAAGAATATAACATTGTCCATAAGAAAAACTGACTTTGTTGTGATGATGTTTACAGCGATGTCAGCTCCCATTGAGTACTGCAGTTTTCTAACACAGAAGTCAGAGGACTTGTTTCTTTTATTAAGTCATTTTAGATGAATTTTGCATTTTAAAATGTGCAAATTATAACATAATGATTCACTGTGTCATAGATTATACCTATAGAGTAGACACAAGCACAACATGTCTTCTTTAAAGTGGATCACCTAATTTTATATGACTTTTTTCTAAATAAAAACTAAACAGCTCACTATTACATTTGCCATTGTTTTATACTGCCTGTTACCCTTCACTTCTGTAACCCACTTCTCTCCAATGGTCATAATACTATTCTTCTTCTACAAATCATTGTAAATGCCTCTATGACTCCCCTCTCAGACAGTGGAAGCAGATATTAAAGAGTGTAAACTTTACAGAAACAGCTGCAGCTAAAGTCAGACACAACACAGCCTCTCCAGGGAGGACTCTGCTCCACACGGCCCCAGTGGGACAGAGAGCGGCCTACTTACCCAATGAACTTTACAAAAGGCTTTTAATGTTACATAGTCCTGATCCGGGACAGACAGAAAACAAAATATAAAACATAAATAAAGACAAAAATGTTACCTAAAATACACAGTTAAAGGCGCTCTACCTGTACTGGACAATAAAACGCTGTGCGGACAGTACATAGCAGACATATTTTGACCTGAAAAACTCCTTATAGCAGTACTGGAGCAAAACACACTACAAATACATGATTTGTGCTGAATTTTGTTCAGCAAATAATTGAATAAATTGTTTTTTTCCGGCTGTTTTTATTTGTATATTTTTGTTTAAGCAATCTGTTAACATGTTAAAAATAAACCCCTCAGTCTTTTCAGCAGGTCTCAAACAATAATAAAAAATACTTTCACCTGTTCAAAACATAGTGGAGTAAAAATAAAAATTATCTACTTTAAAATTAATTTAAGGAAAGTACAGATACGTAAACTGTGCACTTAGATACTTTTACTTTGTTACCTTTCATCACTGATCTCTGGATTGTGATTTTAACACATTTTATTTTCTGTAACCTTGCCTTGTTGTATTTCTAATTGTAATTCTGTATTTTTGAGTTCTCTAACTGTTTTACGTAAAGTGCCTTATGAGTTTTGTGAAGGACACTATAAAAATAATCTTTACTCACTTACTGATTTCTGCCCTTATCTGTGTGTGGGCGCCGCTTCTGATGGGTTGCTACAAAACACAGGAGAACTGAATGGAGTCTATAAAGTCATGGCTTTTTTATTGCTGCTGGAAACTTCCTTATTGCTCTCAGAGAATGATATCAAGCTGGTCGAATATCAGCTGTTAGCTACAAGCCTCCTGCACCAGATTTAAAAATAAATAAATAAGGGTATTGTTCCTCTCCCTCTTGGCCCGAGTATAAAGAGACTGGGGACACAGTGAAATGATTTGAAGCATTATTGTGCACCATGTCTGCACGTCCTGTCCCGCTGGGAACATCTGGGAGGGACTAAACAACACCCCAAGAGCTCACAGCTGTTAGACACAAACACAAAAACACAAGTCAGTTTGGTTTGTTAAAATCTCATTTATTCATCCTTGAAATATATGAGCACTTTAACATGTGGGGAACGACTCTCTTGTCACAGCTCTTAGAAGAAGTTTCATTTTAAAGGGATGTAATCTGCTGGAAAAAACTTCTTGATAAAATAGAATATGATATGACTTCACATTCATGTTTTATTTAAGGTGGGAGTGGTGCAATGGGTTTATCGCTTGCCCATCAAACAGAGGAGAACCAGATCACAGAAATGTATTTTTAAAGGGGATGTAATATGCTGAGAAAATTTCTTGGTACTAAACTATGAACAAAAATATGAAATGGAGCTTGCAGAAATTTTACCTGGAATCAACGCCGAGTCCGCCCAAGTTTGTGCCATGCCCTTCTCCTCCTCAAAACACCACCCCCTCAGCTTCATTGCCCCCTTCACTTCCTCAACCTCCAATAAAGCTATTAATACTTTTGTTTTCCAGACTGGATTCATGTCCATATCATTTTTTGGTGTTGCTGTGGTGCAGTGGCTTTACTGTTTGTCCATGAACCAGAGGAAGGACAACTCAAACCACACTAAAGGGGGAAACATGTAGCAATGGACTGGTTTGCTGTGTCAAAAAGAAATAAATAATTTTTAAAAGATACCGTACTGTAAATTATATCTGTAGTCAAAGCATTGTTGCCATTTGAAACAAGCATTAAACTGAATTTACCACCAATTTAAAATAAAATATATATTTTGAATGGGGAAAAGTCCTCAAATATTGTATGTAACAGGAAGCTGAAATCTACAGAATTTTCATTTTATTTCTCTAAAGAACAAAAATTCTATCTGAAAATTAACAATAGAATAATTAATAATTGAAAACCTTTATTTTTTATTTTTTATTTTTTTTTTTTTAAGAATAACTAGGTTACAAGACAAAGACATTTAGTTCACCACAATACACCTACAAAACATAATCCTAATCCTAATCCACTGACACTTTTACAGTTTTAATTTTATTTCCTGAATTGTGCCACATTTGACCCTTGGGGCTTAACGTAACAGAAGAATGTATGTACAACAGTGATCTCCGAAGCCCTGAGGAGGGGATTTATAGACACCCCTTGACAAGTATGTGAGGACCTGGTCTTATCAAAAGCCCCAAAGAAGAGCCGGATTGTGGGGAAGGGGGCAAGATAAGAGGCCTGGAGCACGGGGGTGGGCTTTGGGGTCTGTCAGGCTGGATTAAAGACCAAACTGGAAAAGTGTTCCGCAGAGCCTAAGTAAGAGACAGATATTTGACTTCTCAGGCACTTCTTATGTTAAACAAGTGCCTTTAATATCAGAGACTGAGGGTTAGGGGCCATACCAGGTAACACAGCTGAAATAAGGACACATACACATCTCTGTAATGTAATGTAATGTAATGTAATGCAATGTAATGTAATGTAATGGTCTGTCTGTCTGTCCACACACATACATAAGGGTCAACATCCATGGGGTCACCCACCTGCTTGTCTCCATGGAGATTTGCCTGTAATATATGTAGTATGGCATTAAACCTATTTTTTTCTCTATTTCTTCAAAAACAGGAGTTTTTCTTGCTAAACAATACATTGAAAAACATATTCGTAATAAGAGGTTGGTCTCCATAGAGATAATTTTATGCCATGCTGTGAAACAATTTACGCAAAGCAACATATCTCCATGGAAACAAGCAAGTGGTGGACTCTTCACCAGAAAAGTTGCTCCTTTAAAGAAGACCTATTGTGCTTGTGTCTGCTCTATAGTTATAATATACAACATCCATGGGACATTATGTTATAATTTGCACATTTTAAATTGCAATATTCATCTAAAACATCTTAATATATTAAACAAGTCCACTGACTTCCACTGCAGTGCCCAATGGGAGCTGACTTTGTAAACGTCATCACAACAAAGAGCCATGTGACTGTCAGCTCCTCCTATGGATAACTGCAGATCACACTATTGAGTAACAGATTTTTTTTCATTTGTACCAAAATGACGATGCTGCTGAATCCTACCTGTATCATCGATTCGAAAATAAAATTGAAGGACGAAGTGCAGAGAAGTGGGTGTATGCCGGTGGAGGTGAAAATGTGGTTTGATCGGCAATATGACATTTTGAAAATAAATGATTAAAGATTGCTCAAACATCCATGAATCACTCCAAATACAATTTTGAGAGGGTAAATGAGAAGAGGAAACAACTATAACAGGGTCAAAAGCTCTGAAAAGTTGATTTTGCAGAATAGGTCTGTTTTAAATAGTGAATTATTGACGTTTGCTCTATACATATACTTTTTTGTCAGGTTCACATTTTTCTAAAATGTGTCTGTCAATCAAACTGCAATGTAGAGGTATTATCACACAAACACATTTAGAACAATGTACAGTGACACTTTATTAGACTTGACTATAATAAATACAGTCAGAGTCTGGAGCTGGAGCAGAAGATCTCGGCTGGTTTTGACAGCACTGGGCCTGTTTCCATGGTGATAATTGCAGACCATGCTGACATACTTCATACTTCTCTGTGCATGGGGAGAAGGGTATTACACACATTTGCAGGTACAGAGTTTAAAATAAAGCAGAGCAGATGGTGCACACACTTGAGGAATAGCCAAGATGGTTCGGGAAGAATAATCCAACTTGATTTTTTTAATGACAAATATTGTGATTAAAATTAGACCAGTGATGCCTGTGTATTGAAAATCTGGTTTCAGTTTGTTGATAATTTAGGAGCAACATTTGAGAGAACACTGGCATATTAACAGTTAAACTGATGCAAGAATCACATTTCAGGATATATTTGCAGCTGTCTAAGCAACAGGGCTAGAATGTTTCACTTATACCCAAATGAAGAATGTGTGTTTGCACTTTAGTTTGACCTAAAAATCGATCCTTTATGGTCATTTGCCAAGTGGCCTCATTCAGTGTTAGTTTTATTGAACCAAAGTCACCAACCAAACACCTGCGCTCAAGCTGCATTACGCATTATTGTTGTTTCTATTGTCTAATGTGTGAAAGTGCAAAAGTGGAGCTGATCATGTGAATTTACTCCTAAGCAATTTCCCTTCGTGTACTAAGAATATTTTCTAACTAACACATACAGGGATCATTCCAATGCTCATGATGTACTATTGTGTTATGTTTAGTTTATGTAATGTGTGTAATCCATATTTATGTAAAAGTAGAAAAATAGACTATAATCACCTCTATCCCTACCGTCAAAGTTGTATTTCTAAAAACTGAACTTGGATAAAAGCAAACTTAGAAGAATAAAAATATGTCCATAAAGATCTCAGAATCTAACCAAGGCCGGGCCTGGGTAGAACTTGGGAGATGGCTGAGAATTCGAGGTCCCAAAGTGCGGCGCCAGTGGCAAAAATTGTTGTTGTGTCCTTAGGCAAAGCACTTCACCCACACTGCCTAGTATGAAAGGAGTATTTGTGAGCGTCGGTGGTGGTCAGAGGGACTGAGGGCACAGATTCCATCACTTCCGTCACTCTACCCCAGGGCATCCGTGGCTACCGAGTGTGGCGTGAATGAATACTGCACAAAATTGTAAAGCGACTCTGAGCCTCTGAAAAAGTGCTATATAAGACTAAGGAATTAATATTATTAAAACTATTAAATAAAATAAACCAAATGTGAACTGAGCCAAGCTGTTGCTCATGCTTAATGCTATCATGCTGAAAATAAAGTGATCACACACAACATCTTGTATCTGCATATGGCACTGCTAATTAAAATAGGCCATATAATCAGTTTTAACAATATGAGGCAAGTTGTGAAAATGTTGCTCTATTAATACAATCTGGGAAAAATCACGATGCAACAGTTCGCAGAGGGCACACCAGCTAAAAATGTGAGATTTGCAACTTATAAGTAAAAACAAAATCTTAAAACAATTAATTTTAATAGTTAATTTCAGACAGCGAGTCAAAAGTGCAAAAAATAACACAAAAAAACAATTATTATTAAAACAATTTTATAAAACAAACTTCAAATCTCTAAAAACTATTTAGTCAGTTACATATTTACAGTGATTTTATTTTACAGGCATGATGTTAAATATATTAATTTGTGAGAACCCCAACCCCATAAATTGTAAATCACAAGATACTCATAGGAAGAAACATTAAAGATGCACAATGTAACTTTTCTGATGGAGGGTCTGCCACATGCGTGTTTCCTTGGAGTTGTTATTACAATGTGCAAGAGTAGGCAAAAAAACAAAACAAAACTGTTACCGTGGAGATGAGCAGGTGACGCAAATATACAAGTTAGAGATCAGATGTGCAGCAGCAGAGAGAGTAAAATGTATTCTGAGCAGTTAAAACAACTGAATAAATATCAGATAAATTTAACACTTTACTATGGAACATTCCAGGCAACGTAATACAATCTCCATGAAGATGAGCATTTAGGCGACCCTCATCACAAAAGTTACTCATTGTGCCTTTAAATATCCTGATGCACATATACAAATAGTCAGACATACAAATACACTATAGGTCCCACTTTGTCAATAAGAAGTGAAGCTGTTTGGTCCAGAATTATATTCACAGGCGTGCTCATGCAAAGTGCTGCTATCTCAAAGTGAAATCGCGGAGATAGTGGAAAAAGGTGATTGTGACATTACCCCCCCCCCCCCCCCCCCCCCCCCCCCCCCCCCCCCCCCCCCCCCCCCCCCCCCCAAAAAAAAAAAAAAAAAAAAAAAAATCGTCAAAATTGAGATGAGAGGTTACAAGACCCCGTGTAGCAGCTAGGCCACAGTGCAGTGTTGTGTAATACGTGAGCGTGAATTATGCAGGAGCTACGAGTCTGGTTTGATTCAAGGCTACACTATGTAAACAACTTCAAATACACCCTCCAGTGGAAGAGTGTAATTTGAGGATATTCAAAACTTTTGTTACACAACTGTTTGAAATGTATCAGTTTATCTGCTGGTACGAAGATTTAAACCCGTAACCTTGTTGCTAAGAGGCAGGGGTTCTAACCACTGTGCCACCATGAAATTAAGTAGTTTATAATGTCAACTAACAGATTTCAATACCATTTTGGTCATATTGTTCATTAGGAATTTCATTCCATCAAAATTTCTATAGAACATTTATGCATGCATATATCAGCATAGCATGTAGCATTATTAGCAAATGGATAACATTTATGAGTAATTAAATTGTATTGCTTTAAAAGTTCACCATGTAAGTTTTTTGTTGAGGTCCAACAACCTGCTTTTCTCCATGGAGATTTGCATGTTTTTGTGTTTGGGGGCAATTGCAAAATCAAATACCAGGATCATGTAGAGTGGGTTAATACGAACATTTTAAGACCATAATGACAAGGCTCACTGCATCAGGGAGGGTGACAATTTTTCATCGTAAGGTAAATTGGACCTGAAGCGCAGCCACCATCACTTCCTACTTGGAACGTGGCAGCTGGCAGGTTAGCTACGTCCATTTATATATACAGTTTATAGAGTAAAGGCAAGATAAGGGCAGGATAAATCAATCCCAAGCAAAAGCAATAACATCTCCATAGAGAGAAGCAGACCCCTTCCTAGAAAAGTTGCATATTAACATTAAAATACTGTAGAAACATATGCAACCAGTGAACAATGTTCTATAGTCTCTAATGTCTGTACAATCCCTCAGTTGTCCAGGTATGATCCAGAACTAAAGAAAAATTGACAGGTACCTCAATTTTTCCTTTCCTATAGTCTGAGGTCTCTTCTCTAATCACTGTCGACCCCACGATGCTCGTTTTGCATATTTAAGGCAGCTCATCCAGACATGAGGTGCAAAGGAAAGTACAAAAATGAAACTGGTCATAAAAGTTGGAAGACAAATCCGTGTTATTCTATCCGGAAGCATTGCTCAGTGACAAGCCTTAAGCTTATAGGGCAGACATGAATTATTAAATACACAGTATTCATACGTCATGTTGGGTTGGATCAGATCTGAAAGTAGCGTGTGCAAAGCGGAAGAGTGTGGCTCACATACTGAACGAGCAGCAGTGATTAATGAAGTTGATTTTAAATGGCTGGATTGCATGTTTGCCTGCAGTAATCCCCAAAGGCATGCTATGGATTTCCTATGTTTTTTACACAGGTGAATCTCATTGGATCGAAGTAGTGATTTATCTCTCCGCATTAGTTAAAAAATATTCAATTGGACTTTATAAATCTGAATTCAAGTCATTTTATCAGATTTGACTAGCTTCCTGTAGATTACAACTACATTACGTGCAAGTGGAAAAGGAAAATGACGTTTTAAAAAAATTATCTATACAAAAAAACGCATGAATTCAGAACATATTGAGACAAGCCTAATCTAACAAATTAAACTATTCAAATTGGGATAAATATTTTTGAATCCATTTATTTTAACAGAGCCATATTACACAAATTTCTTATCTGTTATGTTGTTTCCTCATCAAAATATACCTGGAGTTTTTTTGTCGTTTCATTCACACATGCCAACACACAAATCCTGGATATCTGTCAGCCGTAGAATCCGTACAATTCTACAATCTCTACTGAACAAAAGGGAAAAAGGTAGCAGTTAACCTGAAAACTACTAGTTCATGACATCACAAGGTGGAACAGAACATTTTGAGCTTAGATACAGACACACTAATAATAAAGTATCACTCAAACATGTGTGAATGAAACAAAATACAACTCTTGGTATGTTTTTGAGGAGGTAACATTATAACCTGACTTAAAGCTCACAAGATGTGTCACAAGATTGTGTAATATAGAGCCTTTAACTAATATGTGTTTTTGCAGTGTGTGTGCGCTTGGGAGTGAGGAAGCAAGGTTACATCATATCAGCAGCGTCGCTTATGGGGCCAGTCTGTCTGTGTGGTAATAGAGGTTAGCCAACATTGTGATCAAAAACAGATTGATGCGACGGCCCTGAACAGCTGCGTAGGTAATGATGTCTTCATGTTTTCTCTCCATCTTTCTCTCTCTCCCTCTCTCCTTCCCTCCCTCTCTCCCACTTCCTGCCCTCTCCATCCGCACTGCCTTCTCTGGAGCGCTTATTACCAGCTATATTTAGATGGGCAGAAAACCTGGTGTCCAAGTGTGTGTCCATGTAATGTTTATGTAATGATTTGGTTATAAAAGGAGTGCTACAGGTGACTGAACTAAAAGATGCACAGTAGGGTAATAGGCCATGAGCCCCAGGACATGGTCTATAGTTGTCCAATCGTCCAAGCAGTTTGCAAAAATGGAATTACAGGACACATTATGCATTTTTGTATTTTTTTTTTTTTTGCTGCCTTTAAAGGTCCTGTATTACACAACATTGACTCTTGTGAGCTTTAAGCCATGTGACAATGTTGTTACCTCATCAAAAACATAACTAGAGTTGTGTTTTGCTTCATTCACACATGTTTGGGTAACACTGCATTATTAATCTGTCTACAGTTCGAAAGCTCAAAATACTCTATTCCACCTTGTGATTTCATGTAGTGGTAGTTTTCAAATTAACAGCCATCTTCTACCTTTTACTCAGTAGAGATGGGCAATTCCATGGCTGAAATGATCTAAATGATTATGTATTACTACATAATATCACAAGGTGGAAGTTTTCCATCTGACAAAAGACCAAAACACGTGTGAATGATCAAAACAACGCCAAGTATGTTTGCGATCAGGAAACATAGATCAGAAAATATGTAATATGGGCCCTTTAAACACACTCTTCAATGCCTTTGCTTTGGAATTTCATGTTTTCAAATTTTAAATAATCCCTATGTAGAGTAAAAACACAAGCTCCCCATTTGGATTTTGGTGTCCATACAACATCTACTAGCACCATGAAAAAAACCCCCAAAGCGTTTAGCAACATAGCCAGCATGCTAATGTGCACACAGTTGTAAGGATTTGCAATGCAGACATGCTCAGAATGCGTCTGCCGTTGATATACGGAGAAGCTCTCATAAATAGAATTAATGAATTATGTTTTTTGATGAGGGAACATTATAACTCAAAAGGCTAAAAAAAAAAAATGTTGCATAACATGTGTCCTTTAGAGGATGGGCAAATGCAGGGGACAGTGCAGGGGAAGTGTATACTACCTAACAGGCTCAACTTGCATAGGTCTTAGTGTTACAGTAAAAAAATATAAAATGCCATGGTCTTAAGGTCTTAATATATGACAGAAATGTAAAATCATGCTGCAGTTGTGTGTTTAAGGCAAGCATCATTGTATGGGCCCATTGCTTAAGAAGAAACTGCAAAAGAATAATGTCAAGTCCAGTTAAATCCAGTGCATTTGATCAGTTAAAGATGATAAAAACACATAAAAAATTAGTCCTATGCTATCCTTAGATAAAACATGCAATTTCAATCGTACACAAAACATACAAAACTAATCTGAAATGGAAGACTCATTCAAGACTTTTGCAGATTTGATCAAACCAGCTCGATATAATATAAAGTCTGATAATAAAAATATCCCTTCTTGAATGCATGAAGTCCCTTGAAAGCCCTCCCAGCGCTCCAATGACAGTCTACAACAATGGAGCAGGGAGGGTGTGGAGTGGTCTTTTAAGAAAGAGCAAAAAGAGGAGTTAGGAAAGGATAAAACAGGCTGAAGTAGCTGGAGAACTCATAGGATTAAATGTAGATCCTAAGCCCTGAGGAATTTTGCATGTTGCGTAGCTTTGGGAGACTGGGAGACATAACTTCTTCCCTCCTTCCTCCTCTCCTCCTCCTCCTCTTCCTTTTCCTTTTGCGTGTGGTGTTTGTTCATTAGAGGGGCTTTTCATCCGATTCGGAGGAGGTGGTGTTTTCACGAGGCAGGGGCATGTTCTTGTGGCGGTCCCAAAGTTTGTGGAGCTCCGTGGCTTCGTTCTCGCTGCTGCTGGTGCCACTGTCCCGGAAACTGGCCAGGGGGGGGCGCACTTTCACCCCCTTCACTGTCACAGAGCCCTCAATGGCTTTACGGAGCTGGGAAGAGAAGAAAATCAGAAATTAAGTTTCAAAGTGCTTTCAAAGACCATAGTGGTTTCTAATGATCACTTGGTTTTGTGATGAGATAATGGAATTCAATATATGAGTTTAAAGGACCCATATTACACCATTTTCTGATCTATGTTATAATGTTTCCTCATCACAAGCATACCTGGAGTTGTGTTTTGTTTCATTCACACAAAAATAACAGCCTAAATATGCAGGGTTTGTGTGTTATGTTGAGTTCTTCTCTCAGATGGAAAACACTCTGTTTTATCTTGTGATGTTATGTTGTAACACAGGAAGTGCTTAAACTCCATACACCTTCACTAGAATCATTTGGATGGAAGCCTTGGAATTGCCAGTCTTTACTAAACAAAAGGTAAAAGGGACCTGTTAACTTGAAAACTACCATTACATGACCTCACAAGATGGAACAGAGCATTTTGATCTTTGGAGTGTAGCCAGATTAAAAACAAAGGGTTACATGTGTAAATGAAACAAAACACAACTCCAGGTATGTTTTTGAGGAGGGTACAACATTATAACATGGATTAAAGCTTATAAGAGTTGGTTTTGTGTATTATAGGATCTTTAAGTAATGAAAAATCAGTCACCACCGAAATGAATCAGATAAAAAAAAAAAAAAAGATTTATACAGTAGAAAGCACATTGTTACTCAACATACAAATGATCAGGCTCAACATTTGAAGACTTATGTTACCTTCTCAGTTGTGCACTCATAATATGGTATTTTCATGTTTTACAGTCTGAATATTTACCAATATCAAGACAAAATCATATTAAAAGGTACTATATTATGCTAAATGGATTCTTGTGAGTTTTAAGCCATGTTATAATGTTGTTACCTCATCAAAAACATACCTGGAGTTGAGTTTTGTTTCATTCACACATTTAACTAACCCTTAATCATTAGTCTGTCTACATCTCCAAAGCTCAAAATGCTCTATTCCACCTTGTAATGTCATGATGCAATAGCTTTCAAGTGAACAGCTACCTTTACCTTTTGTTCAGTAGAGATTGGCATTTCCGGGACTGAAATCATCAAAATGATTCTAGTGAAGCAGTAAGTTTAAAAACACAGTGGAGTATTCCCTGTATTACCACGTGACATCACAAGGTGGGACAGAGTGTTTTCATTTTAAGAGAAGAGCACAGCCTAAATATGCAGAGGTTATGTGTTTAAATATGCGTGACTGAGAAGAAACAACTCCAGGTATGTTTTTGATGAGGAAACAACATAATACAGATCAGAAAATAGTGTAATATGGGCCCTTTAAGTATTTCACCAATTCAATCACTGCTGTCCTATGGTACTTGGGGCTATATTTTCTCTGTTCTGTTTTAACTGAGTCTTTGGAGGGCTACAACATAAACTGTGGTCAGTAATAGAGGCAGTCCCTTTCACAATCAAGATTCAATTTAAATTTCACAAAGCACCTAATAAACAAACACATTCTGTTGGCGGTAGGTATCTACTTAAAACAAATGAATTGTCAACATTGCCAGGACCCAGGTCACTAATACAGCTTATTTTGAGAAACGGTGAGCCATGCACTTTCCCAAGTTTGTACCTGCTGTCAGCTTGTGGCATATGTGGCATTTTGCAAACACTTAATTGGCCAGGGAAGAGTCAGTGAAACAACAGCTTAACATAGAGTAATAAATCCCTGTACATTTCTTGTGGTCATTATAAAGAGGGATCGCTGCCATGTCCCACTGCGAGCATTGGAGTCAGCATTGTAAATAAGCCAAAGTTATTAAAAAAGCAATCTTTGTGCAACACTCTAGACTGAATTATGGGGCACTTATGGGCCTCTGTAACATCTAAATAGAGTTTGTGAATTCAAAAGTTGTGGTACAATTGGGTTATAAATGTTCCATGTCATTGTATTTCTGGGAAACAACAGAATAAAATAAAAGCTCATAGGAATATGGAGTTTGTGTGTAGAACTGCAAAAAACAATTATTTTAGTAGCCAACTAGCCAGGAATTACTGTTTAGATTAGTCCGTGATTATTTCCATTACACATGGAGATATTGTAAAAACATTTTAAACCAAAAAGGATGCAATATGATGATAGATAATATTTACATATAAATTCTAAGCATTATTGATTAAAACAAAAACAAAACAAAAAAACCCAAAAAACTGTTTATTAATATGGCAAGAGTCTTTTGTTATAAACTGTCTTTTGGTATGTGTGTGAGTCTGTATAGTCCATAGTATAGTATAGTATTGGTGTGTTTAAATGTCTGTCTTTATTTGAGGTCCTGCAGCCCTATACTCCACCCCTTGGCCCTGAGATCAGAGGACCAGCTCCTGCTGGCTGTGTCTAAAGCCAGGCTTAAGACCAGAGATGACAGAGCCTTTTCTGTGGCAGTGCCCAGATGGAACAGTGCCCTCTGCCTGTCAGATCCTTTCAGTCTTTAACGCAGTTTAAGACTAAAATGAAAACCCACCTCCTCTTCCTGGCATTTAATACAAGCTGGACAAGATATCTAGGTGTTTTATATTGATGTGTCGTATATATTTCTTGATTCAAGATTTTTCCAATTAATTGTTAAGCCCCATTTGTGAACATTGGAGACCATCAGATGGCACACTGGTAACCCAACCATGACCTACAGATCATCGGTCATGACAATGGAATTTATAATCAAAATCCTGCATACAGTTCCTTTAAACAGAGAAATTCCTTTCCTTTCCTTTTAAAGCATATAGTAGAATACTTGCAAAACTGTCTCTCTGAATCTGGGCCATGGTCAAATTATGCAAAAAACCCCAAACAAACAAAAAAACCCCATTCAAAACAGTGTACTGTGGACCTAATGCACTTCATTGGCACCTCTTTGATAAGACCAAGCCTGATGTAATATGGTGTTATGTGACAGGCCGACACTTGGAGAGGACTGGCTTTTTCCGAACAAAAGAGGTCTAAATGTCACGGATGGGTGAGTGGCTCTGCATTTCCTGTCTCATTCAAAACCACGAAGCAGTCGTTGTTTGCTAGCTGCCTTTGCTTCATATATACACAATAGTGAAGAGACAGCAGTATTAAGCAGCCTATTGTCTGGACCGGTACATAAAAGGCTGAGGGGAGGGAGAAAGACTGTCAACCCGAAATGTCTTTGTGCATATTGTGTTGATGATGTACCCCCTTGTGGGAGTGACAGTAATTTTACAGTTACGAAAACGCTAACAATGCAGGCTGCTTGTTCCTGCAGTTTTGAATAAGGACGATGAAGGATTTGACAGTGGTTTTGTACCTCTTTTAGAGACACCACTCCGATGAGGCGCCCGATGCTGGTGACGTAGGCGTGGTCCAACCCGAGCAGCGAAAAAATGGTGTGTGTCTGGAAAACAAGGGCGAAACATGGTATAAATACATGGAAACTATATGAGCAAAATATATAAATACACATTTAATATGGTTGAAGATTAAAGGAGACATATTGCGCTTATGTCTGCTATATAGTTGACATTTTAAAGGGGAATTTTAATGCTGTAGATGAATATTGCAAAACTCTAAAGAGACAAGCAGATGATGCCACCATTCCAAAATACTGTGGCATCACCCGTCCGATCTGCGGAGATGCAAACTCTCTCACAGTAAGAATGCATGTTTTCCAAGATAAGCTATAAAACACCAGTAATCGGATAAATGCAAGATGGATACGTTTAATGTCATACTGTGGAACATTCCTGGCAAAGAAACATCTCCATGGAAACAAGCATGTAGCGGATTCCTAGCCAGACAATTTACATAGTCCTCCTTAAACTGCAATGTTATTTTATTCATTTATTAACAAAATAAACACTCCCGAGAGCTTAATCGTCTGACTGTGGTTTTACTTGTTCTTCTTAATAGGAAATCTCCCAGCTCTGGATCCTTTTAAGCCTTTGAATTTGGCCATTAACACTATTGCATTTAAATGGTGCTGAACCGACTGTGATGAACAAAATCGTCATTACAAGTGCATAAAAAACACATTTTATAGGTTTGTTTGTTCGGGAGCTGCAGTTAGCCAAAGTCTGTTTACTTTGCCCAGCTGCAATGCATGACCTTTGACCTCTGCTGTCCCACATTAACCCCATACAGCTGCCTCATAAATGGGGTCAAAAACAGGTCGGACATGACGGGCAGGGATAAAGTCAACATGGTGCTCCGAGGAAAGTTTCACAATGTTTCTATTTTGGAATATTATAGATCAAATTTCTCAGAATTTGGAGTCAAATCCTTAAGTTTAAAATTGAAATACCCTTTTTAACACCCCTAAGTTGTTAAAGCCGCACTATGCAAATTTTTGTCAAAAGCTCAACTACAATAAAAGCACAATTCTTTTTTTTTTTTCATTTTGGTCGTCTTGCGGCATAAAACGTGTCTATCTCCATGGAGAATGTTCTGAAATCTGGTTTTAACTTTCTATTTCCATGGAATCACACAGGTGCCACCTCCAGAAAGTTACATAGTGTGCCTTTACTTATTATATACCCCCAACAAACTAATGGACAGGTAATCATTTTCATATATCAGAACCACCAATAAAGCATCTATCTATCTATATCTATATGTATTAGGACTACACAAAATGTGATTAGATTAGAAAATTTGTTTTAAAATCACAATTCAGTTCACAAAGCACATTTTGAAAGTCCTATATTATGGAAAAACTGACACTTGTGAGCTTTAAGGCGTGGTAGACAATTGTTACCTCATCAAAAACATACCTGGAGTTGTGTTTTGTTTCATTGACACATATTTGAGTAATCCTTTATTATTAGGCTATCCACATCTCCAAATCTTAAAATACTCTACCAATACATGACATCACAAGGTGGAATAGTTTTCAAGTTAACAGCTAACTTTCCAAATGATTCTAGTAAAGACGGGCACTTCCTGGATTACCATATGATATCACAAGGTGGAGCCCAAGGTGGAGCCCAAGGTGGAGCCCAAGGTGGAGCCCAAGGTGGAGCCCAAGGTGGAGCCCAAGGTGGAGCCCAAGATGGAGTGTTTTCAGTTTGAGAGAAGAACTCAGCCTAAACGTGTTTTGTTTCATTCACACAAACCCTGCACAACTCCAGGTATGATTGTGATGGGGAAACAACATCATAACATATGGGAAAACAGTGTAAGGCTTCTCTAAAAAGACAAGGGATTTGTTTTTATGTTTCCAGAGAACATTCCATTACCTAAATAACTGCTGCTTCTACGATATTCACTTGCAATAAACCAGCTAATCTAAGAAATCTATGATCCATCCATCTATCAAGTTCATCTATGTGATTGAGATGGATTATGGTATTACGCCAATGATGTAAATTCTCTAGAGGCAGTTTTTGTTGATGGTGGAAATATTGTAGATGTGAAAGAAGGATTTTTGAGGGCTACTTATTACTGTTTTTCTGGCCAAAATCAAGTTGCATCATCCTCAGCCTTTCTCTGTTTGCCATACTCAAATCTCAGGTCTCTCAGTGTTGTGGAGCTCGGATGATGAGTTTCCTGATGCAACGGATGCCTTCTCACACACATAGATCATTAAAGTTTCATTCCATCTCCTCCTCTCCCCTAGACCCCGCTCCAGTCAATCTAACAGCAAAGCTTACAGGTAAGGTTGTGCTGTGAATCAGATTTTAATCGAGATTCTGTCATTTCAAATTGTTTTTAATCAAGGTCTACATTCAATCATCTGTCAGGAAAAGCATGTGGTTTGGAGGACAGGTCAGATTTCTGAGGTAGAATTTTTTTTATGTTAAATGGCAACGCAAAAAATGTATATTGGCAAGGCAAGTTTATTTGTATAGCACAATTATTGCTGCATATTCACTGGCCTAACGGCAGCATGTAGAGATTGAACATCAGGGGTCCCAGGACTGACTTGGGGTACTCCACAGGTCAGGGACATTTTACCTGAGACACATTTTCCAATTTCAACAAAGTACTCCCTTTTTTCTAGATAGGACTTGAAAAAGTTTAGTGCCATACCAGAGATGAACACCCAGTCCTCTAGTCTCTGTAAGAGGATCTCATGATCCACAGTGTCAAAGGCAGCACTCAGATCTAACAGGATCAAGACCGAGACTTTGCCTGCATTAGTGTTCAAGCAAATGTCATTTGTCACCTTGATAAGAGCAGTCTCAGTGCTGTGGTGGGGTCTAAAACCTGACTAGAAAACATCAAAGAAGTTGTTCATTTGGAGAAAGTTAATAAGCTGTTGGTAAGCAACTTTTTCGAGGACTTTGCCTAAGAATAGCAGATTTGAGATTGGTTGGTAATTGTTCAATATAAGATAAAATATGCCTTTATTAGTTCCACAGTGGGGAAATTCCAGAATATTGTGGCATCTTTAGGAGAGGCTTGATAATCACAGCTTTCAAAGCTCTTGGGAAAGATTGAAGGGACATAACTAAGCAAGTGAGTGATAACAGCAAACTGCTGAGCACAGACTTTAGAAACTCATCGAGGCAGCATGTAGATGAATCTGGAGAATGGTTCGGACTTTGAAATAGTTTTTTTTTTTAATAAGACAAAATAAAATCTAAACAAAAAAATAAGAATTATCAATATAAGGTAGGGACTAAAAAAGTGATTCTCTGATTTAGAGCAGAGTTCAGATTTGAACATAGAACTGTTTTATGTTAAATTACATTTCTTAAAAGTCTGTATTGTTTAAAGCTGCACTATGCAACTTTTCTGATATTGGTTTGGGTATGGAAATATTGTTTTAATATAAAAGAATTCACAGTATGGGATTAACTTCATCCATCTTGCATATATTTAATTCCTACTATTTTTATTGCTAAAAATACCTTGAAAAAACATGCATTCTTACTGAGACCTGTAACTTGATCTGGTGGTGCCACCTACTTGTTTTCATGGAGATAGATGTTTAATGCATCACTGTGGAACATTCCAGGCAAAGCGCTAACATCCATGGGCATAAACAGGTGGTGGACCCTCTATCAGAAAAGTTCCCGATTGAAATGGATACTGAAAGCATTTTTTAAATTTTGTTTTTGATAAGACAGAATAAAATAAAGCAAAAAAACTGGATTGATCAAAATGAGAGGAGAAAATTGATTTGTCATATCGCCATGCCCTAGTAACAGGTCAAAAACAAAAGATGATTAAGGTTGAGGATCTTGACTTTCGGCAGTGAAGCATTTTCGTTTTAAATGGGACTATGTGCTTAGCTAAAATGGCCGCCGGGGACATGTGAAATTGATCCCAGAGAGGCAGGGAAAGAGAGCAGTGCCCAGGGGGATTAAGGTGTAAGTGTTAAGGCTGGGAGTGCTGCAGTGTAATCTGAGAGAGACATGTCCCAGTGGAGAGGAGAGAAAGGGATGCAATCACAAACACTCCCATCGACATAATGTGAAAAGAACAAGCAGGAGTCCTAGATACAGTTATTCTTATGTCTGTGTTGGACAGTAACTAAATACTTGCACCGAAACCACACACATTGTGGTATTTGATTGTGCAACTAAGGTTTCAAACTGCACAAAATCAGTGAGAAAAAAAGAAAACATTGCTTGTGGTGAGCACATGTGCGTTTTTCCCTTCTCCAATTGTGACACATAAATAACCAACAGTCTGCTACAATCAACTATTACAATTACAATTACGGTTCATCCGCTTTCTCACGTAGACAGTTATTTCCATTTATATATACAAACGCATTAGCCGATATGCTGTGAGCATGAGCGCTCTTCCAGCCCAATCGCCTCTGGCTACAATTCATTTCACTTTGTCCCTCTGTGACTGCTGCTGTCAGGCTCGTCATCTGGTCTTAAAATGTTCGTACTGACCTGCTCTACATGATCCTGTTTTGTTTGTTTTTTTCGCTATTTTGTATGTAAATAAAGATATGAACATTAATAACAGACCAATAAGTTGCCCTCTTTCATCAAGGTTAGCAATGCTGTCAATTAAACCTGTTGCTAAACACCTGCTCCCTGCTAAACCAGCGGTGCGGGTGGGAAGGGGCATTACCTTCAACAGCCTCGCTCCTGACTGGCTCTTTGGTTGCTATGGTACTCGCAGTCAGAATTCCAAATATGGAACTAGACTCCAAATTTGCCCCTATAACTACTAGCCTTGATGAGCTTCATTTGGCTGGAGCTGTCCTATGGGTAACATCACACTCATTTAGTCCACTTTGTTATACAGTCTATGCTTCCTCATTGTGAATAGAACCAGTTGCATATTTGGGCTGGAGTGTAATCTGAACAGTGACCACTTCGCTTGCATTAAAAAGCTTAATTACATCTCTCTTTTCTCCCACACTTTCAATGTAATTCAGTAGCATTAATGATAAAATAGAAGTAGAACTCAAGTGGTAAATGGTCAAATTTTTATATAGCACTTTCCACCTTCAGAACTGAAGAAGCAGCTTGAATGAGCAGCAAAACAATTTGTCCAGTTGACGGATTTAATTTTTGTCTTTTGCTTTCCACCTTCAAGGCACTCAAAGCACTTTACAACAAGGAACCCATTCACTTGTCATCCATTCATACACCCATTCATACATCAGTGTACACAGACACTGGGGGAAAGGTGGGTTAAATGTCTTGTTCAAGGACATGATGACAGCATTCATCTGTGGAAGCTGGAATCACACAGCCAACCTATGGTTCAATGCTCAACTAATGATGTTTATGTTGAGAGCAGGATTCAAACCGCCAACCTTCCGGTCTCTACCAACTTGGCTACTGTCGCCCCAAGTATACCAAATTCTCAAAAGCAGTGTTTTTTGAAATTAAATTTATAAAATTGGGTTGTTCAAGCTCAGATCTCAACCGGGTCTATAACAGATTTATTCAAGATATAAATTAGATCTAAACCAGGTTTTAAATAGGACTACACTATTGCCACAGTAATTCTAACCAGGACAAAAAAGTGAATACAATTGACTCACTAGTGTACACAAAACAGAAACACTGCTCTAAAGCATAGTAAAAAAATTAAATGGCTATTTTAGCTTCTGAACATTGCATTTTCACACCTTTCTGAAGCTTGTGATCATGACGAGAGGACTGAAATCATACTATATTTTTCTTATCGGTCTGCTACAATAAGACTGGTTGACAAAAGCAGCTCTAACACAAATTGATAGAACAAATGGGACAGATGGCTGGTGGATTCAGGTGTGGGGGAGAATGCATTACACAGTCTAGATTTTACGGTACTGTTTAATATGCTGCTGGAGATTGTGCGTAGTATTGGCTTGGCTGTGGGAGGGGAGCTAAGATGGATTGGTGTAGAATTCCTCTTAATAAATGTTTAAAGCCCATTCACAGAGAGAGAGTGAAGGGAATCGCAGAGAATGAGTAATACAGATGAAGGACAATAGGTTGCGTTCAGGTGACCTTCGAAAAATCCCTATAGTTTAAACAGAGCTGAAGGACAGGTCAGAATTCTATGGTGGAAACTGTCAGATTGTAGATTTGTTGACCTGGTTTATGGTTAATATCTCCGTAAAGCACTTTGAATTACTTAGTGTTCGAATTGTGCTATGCAAATAAACTTGGCTTACCTGCCTTGCCTAATTACTGGGCCTATCCACATGAAAGTAATATTGGCACAAAAATCAACATCTTCCCTGTCAGTACGAAGAACCTCAACTTCCCATAGAATTAATATGGCAAGTTTTTGCAGGTAATACCAAATATATCGTGACAAGGTTATCATTATTTTGGATATTTCTTTCAAAAACAGTCAATCTCCCATAGAGTATACAAGCCCAATTCTAGAGCTTGAAGGCAACCTATCTATGGGTGTCAAACGGTTTAAAAATATTAAAGCCTACTTTTTGAATGGGAAAAAAAAGGTCTCAAAATGTTGCACATACCAGTTGTTAGTGAGCAACAATAGCTCAGTTGGTGGTTCAAAACCCACTCTCAACATAAACATCATTGGTTGAGCAGGTTGGTGGTGCAATTCCAGCTGCCACAGATAAACACTGTTATTGTATCCATGTGTGAGATACTTAACCCACCTCACCCCCAGTGCCTGCATACACCAATGTGTGAATCTGTGTGTGAATTCTTTGATGTAAAGCCATTAACATTACCCATTTTTAGCAATAACGCAATTCAAATCAAAATATAGTGTGTTTAGAATGGGAAAAGGTCTTCACAAAATCCTTTGCCTGAAATTCATGAATACGTGAGATGGCTGTTGGAAAAGGCACAGGAAAAATCCAGGTTTACTTCATGTGGAACAGTGGAATGTGCTTAGGACCATACCACAGTAACTAATCTAAATCAACAGCAGATCTCAGGCTCTCTGTTCCAATCCTCTCCCTTTATCCATCAAACAGAAGGGAACAAAACATGTTGTTCGTATGAGAAAATCCAGCTATTCCCACAGAGACTTGCCTCTAATGGCTTGACATTTAGTGTAATAGTATACTTTAAAGGGCATTAGTCTTTCACTGTGACAAGCAATGTTCTTTAAAGAGCACCAAGACAGCAGAACATGTACAATTAATACAGATTCTTATATATGATGGCAGTTATTATAGAAAAATGAGTGTGTGAGAGAGGGCTTAAAGTTTGGTTCCTTGCTCACAGTTTGCAGTACATTTTACTAACCCGTTTCACACAGAGTTTTCAATGGGCAATGGTGTGTTTAGGGAGTAATGAGAAGTACGAATTTTGAGATGTAGCGATTTCTGTGCATTCCTGAATTGAAAAAAACGGGCCCAAAAAGATTTAAACATTACATTTTAAGATTTTCAAGTGTTACGTTGGGAAAATACAACTTATTTCTAACACAAAATGGGTTCTAGGTTTACCCTCTTAGTATGCCAGTATTCCTTAATCTAGCCAAGTATTTTCTCAAATACTGTATTCAATAGTTTATTACTAAATATCAGTAATACGTCTTCTTTAAAACCAGCCAAAATTTTTCTAAAAATATACAGTTTGGAATTCTGACCAAGACTATGATCAAGCCAATTCTGATGAACCACTGATTTAGCACAGAGGGGGTGCTAAGTCACCCTGTCAATCAAACCTGTTGCTAATGCTAGCAGGACTGACCTCAGGGAGAGAAGGCACCTAATTTGTCTATTAATGTTCAGTTTTTCATTTATAGACATAATAGCACAATAAAAATATGAGGATCATGTAGAGCAGGTCAATACAAACAACAGTTTTAACAGTTAACAGTTTTTCAATAGAAAGTGAATTGGAGCCAGCTCATACTCACTTCTTATTTGGAATGGCTAGCAGTTTAGCTATGTCAATTTATATATACAATCTATGGTTGTGACACAAAGGTAAGATACTGTTTGTAGATCTGTAGATGTGTGTGTCTAGAAATGTGTTTCCAATCAGACCTTATGCAGAGACGTGCGCTCCACCAGCTGGAAGGGGGCGGGGTCGATCTTACAGTTATTAAAGTTGACCTGCTCATCAAGCTGCATCTCCTCCCACTCTGCAATCTGGAACAAATATAAAAATAAAGGAATAACAAGAGGTGAATAATACTCTTTAAGAAATTGTACATTTCAGAGTACAGTACTGCTCAGATTTTTCTAGCAGCTTACTTCCTACTTGGGTAATATTTCTATTGAAGTAGCAATGTTCTTGAGTAAAGGTTTTGTGTAGTGAGTGACAAAAGCTTTATGTTTACAATATTTATATATAGTTATAAGTAGTTAATGTTTTGTCCTTTAAATTACATTCAATTCAAATTATAAATCAGATGTTACTCTTACTTTAATAGTAGTTTTCCTAAATACTTTACTCTTAATTTTTTGACTGTTTGCATTTCTACTTAATATTTTAAATTTTGCATGTTACATAATGTTTCCATTTTCTCATTGGATTTCCATTGTTACAAAAGACTGATTATGAGTAATATCATTTATTTATTTATTTTTAACACTTTGATTTGTGCTTTCCAGTAAGTAAGAAAAGGGAGAACAGTCTGGGGTGAGGATGAGTGCAGGAGAGGGGGAAAGTGGGGCTGGCAGAGCGGAAATGAGAAGTGCTGTTGATGGATGAATTATAAATGATACGAAATCCAAAAATATGAGACCGCCGGCTAATCTGTCACACTGGAAATATTGAGACCCGTCAGTCACAGGGTGATGATGTCATCGCATGGAAAAAGTCTCGAAAAACTTAACAAGTGCCAGTCAAAGTTGTGCAATACAATATAGAGTCAATTTTGATAGTCAAGTACAAAAAGTGTTGTGTATGATTTTACTTCAGTAAACACAAAATGGAAGCTGGGCACATACTACATACATTCTCAGTGGTGAGAGATTTAGAATATTGTGGAGGGTCCACACTACACACCTGGAGTGTGCATGATACTGAGAGACTGTGGGTCCACACTTAATTGACAGGAGAGAGCACACACTGAACCACTGTGATACACAACTGAATAGAACTTTTACCATACAAAGTGCAATTAATAATCCACAAAAATAACTTTATAGTGGTCCCTCATTTATCGCAGGGGTTAAGTTCCAAAAATAACCCACAATAGACAATACACAATTTTACAAATATTATATATATTTTAAGGCTGTAAAACCCCTCATCACACACGTTATACACTTTTCTCCAGGCAGGCATTAACATTTTCTCACATCTCTGTCTTGTTTAATTAATAGTGGCTAATGTGCACTGTGCCTCTTTGTCCTGGCGGCGCTCCGATGTAGTGTCGAACGAACATTTATATAAATTTGGTGGCACGGAGGAGATCGATTGGCCAGTCGGGACGCAGAGCCCAATGCACTGGAAAATCCACGAAACAGTGAGACCGCGAAAAGAGAACCGCGATATAGCGAGGGATCATACAGTGATTTGCATAACTGGCTAGGCTAATTGCTGCTGAAAGATTTCTGCAGACAGAGAAATCTAAGCTTAGCTCACAAATAAACATGTTATACCACATCATTAATAATTTATTTGTAGTGAGCCTGTTATGAGTGAACACATGTGGAACTGAGTGTGTATTTTTCTGAGTTTTCATGTGACTCCTGGCACACCAAAACTGTTCAAAATAGTTGTGCTAGCAGTGATGTTAACTCATTTAAAAAAAAAAAAAAAAAAAAAGTGCCTGACACCTTTTTGAATGTCTTCCCTGCTGCTTGTCATTGGTCACTGGGCTCTGTGAGTGCAGAGGAGGGTCCGTAACTAGTTTGCTCTACCAGAGTGTGTCCAAAAGCAAGTGACTAAAACTCAGACAAAAAAGATGAAAAAAATTGTACAGTGTGTCCTCAGCTTTACTTTTAATTGTTATGTTTTAGAGTTAAAGCCAAAACAGCGCAATAGGTAACTTCCTGATGCAGAGTCCATCACCTGGTCATCTCCATGGAGATGTAATCGCATTGCCTGGCATTAAACTCATCTATTTAGCATGTATTCAAGCAGATGGCAGACACTGCACCAGAAACGTTTCATAATGTAGCTTTAAAATATTTAATTATAGTATAACCCATATGCTATTTTAAAAACTTGTTTTCCAGGTGGTCCTCTAAAGCTACAAATGCATCTGTGAACTGTGTAACCTTGTAGAGTGTTGAAGGGTGGAAAAACTGTAGTCATTTTGTTGTACATTCCCAACCTCCTAAAATAAATGGCACTTTTCTATTGGATTTCTGTATTTGGTGAAGTGCTGTTCCGTTGCCCCCATCTCTAAATCCAGTGGAGTCTGTGGGTGTTTGTATAGCTGTGTTTAAAGTGGAACTCTCACCTCTCTCATGGTCATATAGTCCTCCACATCTCCATCATCCTGTAGAAAAAACAAAACAAAAACAAAGAACAAACTGTGAGAACAAAATATGGGCAAGCATCAAAACAACTGCACTGGAGCTACTGCCATCTCAGAATGTATTGAACCAGTGAGGCCAAATTTCTCATCGGTTTCTGTCTAGAACAAAATGTTGAAATTACTTTAAGCCGCAT
Source organism: Periophthalmus magnuspinnatus (assembly GCF_009829125.3). Taxonomy (NCBI): domain Eukaryota; kingdom Metazoa; phylum Chordata; class Actinopteri; order Gobiiformes; family Gobiidae; genus Periophthalmus; species Periophthalmus magnuspinnatus. Next base: position 26,255,477 of record NC_047138.1, on the reverse strand, counting down.
TATGTAAGCTTTCTGGTGGAGGGTCTGCAACCTGCACATTTCCATGGAGAGACTGCTTTGCCTTGAATGGTCCTCAGTGTGGCATTAAATATTATTTATAAGGAGACATAACTGACATGTAACTTTGTGTTGTGAAGCAACCATGCAAAGTTACAGGTCAGATCTGTGAAGAGATGATCCCATTCACAATTAAGACTGCATCTTTTTTTTTTTTTTTTTTTGAGCAGTAAAAAAACCTGCAATGGAAATAAATGTGAGATATGTTTAATGCTATACTGAGGAATATTCCAGGCAAGGCAATAACTTCACTAGGGAGACAAGCAGGTAGATGAAACTCAACCAGAAATGTTACATAGTGAACAAGTGATTGGATTTAATTTCTAATGGGATGTAGTATATAGCACTTATATTGAAATTTTGGATTAGTAACAACCATAGACTGTATAAAGCACTAAGTGAGTGTGACATCACCCATAGCATTTGACTCCAGTCAAATGACGCTCATTGAGGCTAGCAGTTATAGAGAGGAATTTGGAGTCAAGTTCCATATTTGGAATTCCGACCACTGGTGTCATAGTAAGCAAAGAATCAAGCCTGATAAAGGCTGTTGAAGGCAACGCCCCTTCCCACCTGCACCACTGGTTTAGTAGGGCGTGGGAGCTTAGCAATGCTGTCAATCAAACCCGTTGATAATGCTAGCAGAACAACCTTGTGGAAAGAAGGCACCTGATTTGTCTGTTATTATGTTCATATCTTTACTTATAGACAAATAAGAATACCAGAATCATGAAAAGCGTATTCATATGAACATTTTAAAACCAAACTGAAAAATCTGACAGCAGCAGTTCAGAGAGAGGGGCCACAGTTTTTCAATAGAAAGTAAACTGCAGCGTGAAGCGTGCCCATGCTCACTTCCTATTTGGACTGCGGCAGCTAGCGAGTCAGATCTATCCATTTATATATACAGTCTATGGTTAAAACATAATTTACGCGAACATAAAGACATTTTAACCCATCTAAACTGTCAGGAATCAAAGCAACTACTATTTTAACTTATGTCTTCATATTAGTGCAGAGAAAGCCAAATTAAACAGCTACCCTGGTTTAGAGGCGAGTGCTCAGAGACAGATGGGCAGAAGTGAGTGAGTGAAGCAGAGACTACAGTACATTTAATGAGAGTGGGGGCGTGATGCATGAGATGACACAGAGGATGATCGTTAGGATGATGGAGTTACAACACTTTCCAGAGTGACAAGCCGAGACCGTTTAAGAGAGGTGGGATTTAACGCTCAACCCCCGGGAGGAAGAAGTGTAGAGTTGTATGTTGTTGTATTATCATGACCGACATGAGGCTCAAACCACTAAGATTTCAATGTCAAATTGAAAAGGTGGATATAAAAGCTGGTCCAAGCAAGTAATATGATTTAAATAGTGACTTCTATATATGCTACAGATTTGCCCATACATTTTTATTTCAACAAGTTGGTGAGTGGTCACATTTTTATATAGTGTTTTTCCAACTTCAAGGCACTCTAAGCTCTTTACATCGAGGAATAGCTCATCTATTTACACTGTCATTCATAGAGCCATGTACACAGACATCAACATAATTAGGATGTGCTAGCAAAAATAATCAGATAATTAGGCTCGTAATGTATTGAAACAAGTCAAAAACATTTTAATATATCTAGTCAAAACTTCTAAAAGTAACACTAATATACCAAATTTATTAGGTAAAACACATCACTAGGGCCCAGGCTGGTTAAAGGTTTTGCCTAAGGACACAATGACAGTATACACCTGGGGGATCGAATCGCCTGACCTTCAGATCAGAAGTCAAACACTCCACCAACATAGGTACCATCACCCTTGAGAGACAATAACAATAAAAGGAACCAAATAATCTTTCAATTGATGGATGCAATGTAAACATGTAAGCCAAGGCAGATTACATAATACACATGCACTAGTAAAGAGTCTTTCCTCTGTACAGCCCAGTTGTGATAGTCTCAGTAAATAGTCTTGAATTCCAGTGTTGACTAACTCTCCTGGGCTGTGTACAACGTGGAGTACTCGGCTGTGAAATACTCTTTCAATGTGTTTAGTCATGTGACCAGTCCAGGTATTTACCCTCTGAGGACTTAAGCAGCACCTGAGAAAGATGGAGAGAAAGAGAGCGAGAAAGAGAAACAGAAACAGAGAGAGTGAAATAGAAAGAGAAAGTGAGAGAGAAAGACAGAGGGGGAGAGAGAGAGAGTGAGAGAGAAAGAGAGAGACAGAATGCCCTAGGGGCTGATGGGAGCTCATTTATCCTCATTGCGCTGGTGGCCGACCTGTTGGCAACCTCGGCGACTACAGCTCAGAGGAGAAAAAAGGTGCCCTACTGTAGCATTATGCAAGCACAGGCCAGGCGTGCACAGACTAAACTCAATAGACACACACGTATGTCTTTTTACCCTCCTGGGAGCTTTTCTAAATAAATTGGATTTTTAAGATGTCTGAACCAAGCACCAAATGAAAGAACATTTGGCTTTCCTCCATTTTTAAATTGTGTCTAAATCTAATGAACAGTACAGCTAAGCAAAGGTGCAATGCGCAACTTTTCTCTGTGTGTTTGGGTTGTATGATGCGCGATGTATGTGAATAAGACCAACCTAAAAGTTAAGTAAACAGAAATAAAATAGACGTCGGTCCATAGAACAGAGCAACGTGTGAAAATGACCTAAGCCACACCATAAATCAGAATTGTAAGAGTTACATCGCAATTTGCCAAACTTCCTCACACCAATTATTCAATTCAATAACACTATGAGGTCAAAATGCCCCCCCCTTCCAACAAGTACTACGATAAAGAGATCTGTGTTGTTTACTTCAACTGTTACAATAATGATCAATAAAACACATGTCATAGCAGATATAACAGATTGTTGCCCTGTAGTCAACTCAATACTGCAGTTTTGTCCTCAACTGTTAACTGTAAGGACTCACTTTACATGCATTGGCCTACCCCATGTCTCTGTCTACATGCTCCCAGTTCCCCGGGCGCTCCTCGTCATCCCGATTTGATCTCTTTTTGATGCGTTTACATAGCAACCCTCCAACCACGTTTCATCCACACGGCATTCACGCTGCCCTTGTATTGTTTGACAGGCACAATCATCGGTTAGACAGCCCAGATAACATGCTCCGTAGATGGGCTTGTACTTGTCAATCGCTGCAGCAGAACGAACCCAAAATACAGCCCATAAAATACAATAGAATTCAGACACACCTCGAGGCTGTGTTTTCTAGGACAACTGTTAATCCTGTTAGTGGTAACCAGGACAGGTTTCATCTCACGCACTGAACAGACCTAGATTTTTCCTATGTTCCCTTTTCAAACCTGTTTTACAAAATATTGTATATGTGTTTATATATTCCAGCATTTAAAGGTGCACTATGTAACTTTTTTGCAAAGGGATGTCACTATTGATATGTCATTGATTTGCTTGTAATGTTTCAAAGTATGACAGTAAACTTATCTATGGTTTGGTTGATTTTTTCTTTTACTATGGATCATACCTGGATGACATAGATAACCATTCTTACTGTGGGTGTGGTCACCTTTCCACAGATCTCCCCAGTAAGTGACTTGCTTGTCTAATCCCATACCATGGAACATTCAACAACATCTTCATGACAGGAACCAGGTAGTGGACCCTCTGGCAGAAAAAATGTTCTACAGCATGGCATTAAACGTATCAATTAATTTATTCAATTTCAGGTGTTTTTATTGGTCTAAAATACCTTGAAAAAACAAACTAAAAGGGAAAAAACATGAAAAAACATACTATACCTATAACATACATACTCTCCATCAGACCTGTACCTTGCCCTAGTGTTGCTCCTTGCTCATCTCTATGGAAATAGATTACTTAAATCTGATACTGTGGAACATTTCTCACAAAGCAATAACATCTCGATGGCAACAATCAGATGGCTTATCCTCCATCAGAAAAGTTACACAGTACACCTACAACACAGATTTGAAATGGTAAATGGTCACATTTTTATTCAGCGCTCTTCTACCTTCACCAATGAAGTTTATGTCAAGAGAGGGATTCGAACAACAACAAATCTTTGGATCAGTGGAGAAGCACTACCAACTGGGCTACTATCACCCCAGTAACACAACCCCAAAGAGTCACTGGTCAGACATACATGTCAACTTAAGTTTCCATTTCAAATTTCTTGCAGTTCAGAACTACACTAAACAGATAACAGGCTGCAGTAGGGTTGCTCAAATAGGAGCTAGAGTGAATCCAAGTCCGCATTAACTTAATATTGAGGCTTGGGAGTGCTGATGCCTCACCAATAGAGCTGTATCGCTTGCTCTGCTGTTTCCCGGACATAGATTAGAAAGGCTCTTGTGAACCACCTCTGTGTGTCTCCTATAGCCATCCATCTTCACTTGTGTCCAACCACAGCATCACAATTCAATGGCAACTGTCCAAGCCTGCATCCAATAGACACAATAGAGCAGCAGCAGCAGCAGTATCCCAATGACAATTCTCAGCTCCTCTCTGGTTAACTGTCTTCTGTTGATGCAGTAAAACACACAATTAAGTTTATGTCCTTTGCGCTTGTTCGCGTTGATGGGGCGAGTTGTAATTTTTCCCCACAGTCTGCAGTAACATGCAATAAACAAGAGAGAAGTACGATGCAATAATCTCATAATGAAGACCCACACTCACAAGATGACAAAAGTCCCAGCTGCTTGGGTTTGTTGCTGCTGTTTATTGCTTTCATCGTACATTACTGCTGAGAAGTAAGGAGTGCTTCAGGGGCCAACCCAAGTGAGGAGGGTCACACTGCGATATGGGTTTCAAATAGAATTGCTATAGCTGCCTGGTTAATAATAGTAAGCCTGTCATGATAACACATTTTGAAGCACAATATATTGCCACAGAGAAGTATAACAATAAATGATAATATTGAAACTACTTAATGTCTCTAACGCAGTAACAATAAAGCAGGTTAATTCCAGTAATCCAATTTTAAAATATACAGTATCATCACATCATTAACATTAATTGGCATGGGCTACAACAAATGAACAGTTACTTATTCGGCCCTCTACTGCTCAAATCTTATAATTTTATGACTAAACTAACAAAAAACTCCCTATTGTTGCAAAGAAAAAGTACAACGATAAATATTCATAAGTCGATACAGCACTTATTGTGACAGGTCTAGCCAATAGAGATCTAAACCAATTTAATCTAAACTGCACTCTTTTCCTTTACTAAGATGTGCAAGTTCACATGGGCATGACTGACAGATGGATTAGCTAATCAGAAAAATGCTTGCACAGTCTGTATCAAAACAAACATAGTGGCTTACGAGTAGAAAAGACAGGAAAAATTAACATAATTGACAAACATAGTTGACTCCTGTTGAATCAATAAAGATATGAACATTAATAACAAACAAATCAGGCGCCTTTTGTCTCAGAGGCTACTCCCACTATTGTCAGCAACAGGTTTTATTGACAGCGTTGCTAAGTGACTGCTCCCTGCTAATCCACACTCCCTTAGTCTACTTCTTTATACAGCCTATTGGCCAAAAGTTGTACAAAAAAATGTTTAATACATAATGACTGCCCTCCTGAAGTCACTTTCAGTTTGACAGTAATGAAACTAGACTATATATTGTTCTGAGCTGGATAATAATGGGGCAGTATCGGAAAGGTTAACAGCTGTGAGGAAGAGGCTAGAAGGTAAACAAATACAGAACCACAAAGTCCGGTAATAAATCTTCCCATGGGATGGCAGTTGAACCATTTGTGTACCTACATTTGTGTATGAATTGTGCTATACAAATAAACTTGCCTTGCTTTGCCACTTTGACTTACTTTATGAACAAATTGTGATATATAAAAACTTGCGTTGTCTTTATCATTTTCAAAGCGTCCCATTTTTTAAACATACTTAGTCAATGGGAAGAGGAACACGACAGTGATATTTCATGTCAGTTTTGTCTTCTATTAAGCACTGGGATGTGGAGCAGATTTGTCACTCGGCACAGATCGCATATCAAGCCAAAATCAGCTCCGGTCAAAATGAATTAGAGCCATCTGCACCAGATAAGTTCACTGTGTCTCCACAAATGATTGGGGAAATGAGCGTTTCATCTCCTCCTCTGATTATTCTCTATCAGATCCACAAGGACACTGTTAATGGGGCCTGCACTATGCTTTCACTCTGCCTCAACACACAGCACTTGACCTCTGACTAAAAATCTTTACTTATTTTAACTCACTATATGCATCCTCTTAAAAATGTACTTTTACTGAAGAAGTGTATTCTAAAACTGATACGGAAATGCTGAACTCAGACACTTCAAAAAGGTCAAATTGAACTTGAACTTTTGCCTCACTGCTAAGTAGATTTAAAGATACTGAATTTCTTATGTATATTGCTATAAATCATCCTATAAAGGAATATGGAAAAAAAATTATCTCTCACTGTTTTTGGATTATCCCATTAACCATATGATGTTTTTGCAATTCTTCACAAATGGAGTACAATTTGCCTGTATCTTATGGCCGAAAGTAGCTCAGTTGGTAAGTGTGTGTCCACCGAAAATTAGCGGTTTGAATCCCGCTCTCTACATAATCATTGGGAAAGTGGTCAGATCCACTGACCCACAGACTAGCAGTGCAATTCTTTTTTGTTTTGTATTGTTAATCAGCTCTTCTTGCAGTTTTACAATAACTGATTTTATTCTCGTATTATAGACAATTTTATTTATCCCATCTTTATCTCCATGGCATGAAAAATTAGGGCAATTGCCACAGTGATATAAAACTAAACTAGGAAAAAGTTCTCAAAATGTTGCATAAGAGAAGCCCATGAATATGCAAACTGGGTGAAGTGTTTTGCCCAAGGACACAACAGCAATATGTATTAACTGTCGAAACTGAAGACATTGTGTGTAAAAAATTTTCAACTTAAAAAACTCAACACGCACAATTCTATTTTACATTCAAACTCCGTGCAGGATTCCTATTGTCTACACTGCGACACAAAAAATTGAAAATGAATTATATATATAAAAAAACCCAACAAAAAACAGAAGACAGAGGAGCGGTGCCAAAAACTTCAGCCCAGCAGCAATCATAAATAACAGATCGCAACAGAAATACAAGATGGTGGAAGAAAATAATGAGAAAAATACTGAGACAGGGAGACTCAGAGGCGACATCACTTCTACAAGTCTGATGCCATTTGGGATGCATCAATATTTCACACATGAAACTGATGCTAAACAATGGAGGGGGCTTTTGAAAGATGGGCAAGATACAGAAAAGAATGAATGAGGATTAAGATATATATATATATTATATAAATAAATAAATATAAAAAACATCCATCCATCCATACAAAACAATGATGTAGAGCTGAGCCACTGAGATTAAACCCAATCCAAAAGAAGAAAAATGGTCACGGTTCAGTGTGTCTGAAAGGAAGAAAAAGACAGGGTAGTGTGGAGGGAGGAGAGAAGTAATAACTTGATTTCAGTTTGGCCGTAGGGAAGAGGGGGGGAATCTAAGGAAAAAATGTTTATGGGTTTGTTTGTCCTGCAGTGAGACATAGATGGCTGAAATGTGGTGCAGAAGAGATTTGATTTGGACTTAAAGAGAAAAAAGGGACAAAAACAAGGTCATGGTGATGGTGGATAAGATGTGGCCAAATGTGATTTTAATAACTACTAAAAGATCCACTATGGAACTTTCCCCCTCAACTTCATGGACAGGATATTTGTTTGCCTGGAATGCTGTTTGTATGGCATTTCACATTTCCATCTCCACAGAGAACACTAGGAGACTCCACCAGGTCAAGTTACAGTCTAGATCTGTGGAGAGGCGGCACCACTCATAGTAAGAATGTTTTTAAAAGATATTTCTGAGCAGTAAAAGCACCTGTTGTGTAATGAATGCAAGATAACCACATTTAAAGCTGTAATGTGAAATATTCAATAGAGACAAACAGGAGATGCCATCTGGCCAAGTTACAAGCAAGATTTGTGGAGCGGCAACGCCGCTCATAGTAATAATGCGTGTTTTTGAAGGTATTTTTTTTAGCAATGAAAACACATGTAGTTGATTAAATGCATGTAAGTTTACAAATATCATACTGAGGAACATTTCAACCAATGACATCTTCATGGTGCTAAATCTATCAGTGGAAAAGTTACACAGTGTATCTTTAGATTGTCTAAACTGGTTATGACCAACTTAAACTTATTATTAAGTATTAAAGAACCTATATTACGCCATTTTCTGATCTATGTTATAATGTTGTTTATGTTGTTTACAAGTTTTTCTCTCAAACAGAAAACACTTTCTTCCATTTTGTGATGTCATGTGGTAAAACAAGAAGCGTCCCACTGTTTTTAAATTCCATACACCTTCACTAGAATCATTTCAATAATTTCAGCGCTGGAATTTCCGGTCTCTACTAAACAAAAAGTAAAAGGTAGATGTTAACTTGAAAACTACTGCTTCATGTCATCACAAGGTGGAACAGAGTATTTTAAGCTTGGAGATGTAGACAGGCCTATAATAAAGGGTTATTCAAACATGTGTGAAAGAAAAAAAACACCCCTACAGCTATATTTTTGAGGAGGCAACAGCATTCTAACATTGGTAAAAGTTTGCAAGAGTTTGCATAATATAGTATCATTAATGTGTATGCTTGTACTATAAACTTGCATTATAACCTTCACAACCAAATCCCTAAACTGATTGAGTTCATTACAAGCCCAAAAACATGAAATTTCTGACCTAGTTTCCCTGTAGCGTGACTGCTTTGTTCTGCCACGTGTTGGAGCAACTCATGACAAGCAGAACAAGCCCACAGGTTGGTCATACAGGGGGGCTGCGGGGGTCCAACTCTAATTAGCTCAGTGCAAGGCAATAATGATAATAATAATGACCAATATGGAGCTTAGCCCACTTAACACGTCCCAAAAAAGACCTGCTAATAATGCACCATCTGCCCCCGCGTCCGGACAGAAACAGCACCACATGGGTACACTTTACAATTAGACAGTATGACATATGTGAATAGTACTGCAATTAGGGATAAATATTAGTTGTCCAAAATAGTTCAGATATGTGCAACAACTGCTACTTTTAGAGCAAAGGGGAGTTGTTGCGTAAATGTTGTATAAAAAACTACTTTCAAATACTTGTACTTTATGTTATCACAATACAAACATTTCAAACTCGACTTTGATAGTAAGAAAAAGGCTTGGTACACGATTTTTCTTAACATAAGAAAAACTGTTAGGCCAGTTAATACACAGCAATAATGTGTGCTACCACAATTATGCAGACAACACTCAGATCTATGTCTCACTAGCAGCAGGTGAATATGGACCAGTGGACTCTGCCACAGCATCCCACAGATCTGTGTGTGGATGCTAAACTCAGACAAGACTGAAGTTCTAGTCTTTGGCCCATAGAAACAAAGAGAAAGTGTCAGCAGTCACCTCCAGTCTCCCTTTCCAAAATCTTCAAATCACGCTAGAAATCTAGGGGTAATAATGGGCTCAGACTTGAACTTTAACAGCAACATCAAATCAGTCAACATCTGCAGCTTTTTACAGTCTAAAAAACATTGCAAAATTAAAGATATACTGTCAAAACCAGAATTGGAGAGACTTATCCATGCATTTGCCTCCAGTAGGTTAAACTGCTATAACGGCCTGCTCACTGGCTTCTCCAAACGAGCTTTAAGACAGTTTAAGGTAGCACATCTAGAACACTGCTGCTCAGGTCCTGACTAGAACCAGGAAGTACGAGCACATAAGTCCTGTGCTCAGGTCTCTGCACTGGCTTCGTGTGGCTCAGAGAATAGACTTTAAAGCACCTCTGCTTTTGTACAAGTCTCTCCATGGCCTAGCGCCTAAGTACATCTCCAACATGTTAGTGCCATATGAACCATCTCGCACTCTGAGAACTTCAGGGTCCGGCCTCCTGCTGGTGCCCAGAATCAGGACTAAACATGGGGAATCAACATTTCAGTTTTATGCAGCTAAAACCTGGAAGTGTCTTCCTAAAGGTTGAAAATGTTTAAATCCAGGCTCAAAACGGTTCTATTTAGCTGTGCATATGACTGAAATGTTGATGATGATGTTGACAATTATTTATTATTTTATCAGTTTGTATTGTGATTTGTCTGTTATTCTGTAAAGCACTTTGAATTACTTTGTGTCCAAATTGTGCTATATAAATAAACTTGCCTTGCTTTGCCACAAAATTTGAGCAATTTATTCAATATCAGCATGTAGTCTTATACTAGTTCTTATAAAGATCAAAATCCTAAAACTATTGAAGAAACATTCAATTTTGTCCAATGTGTGTATGTTTTTCAGTAAATCTGCCAGAATGAGTAGCTAGTTTTGATACTAGTTTGATTAGTATCCGGGCAACAGTTATTTTACAACCCTTCACTGTACTTTGATAAAGTTCCTATGTTCCTACATAAATGAAGCCACAGACATAACTGCTTTTCTTTTTAATTGCACAATATTTGTCTACTTCACTTAACAGAGCCATAGCGGAGAATCCAGTTGCTTACAGAAGTGTATAATGAGCTTTAGACCAGACCCAGTGGGACTGTTTGTGATTAGGGCCATAAAACTCAGTCCCTCTGGCTTCTCCCTCTCACTGACGAGAGTGTTCACATGGAGCAGACACAGGCAAATACACCGAAGTGTGGAGATAAGGAAGATGTTATTACTTTTTATGGACTTACTATTGTGATTTCCTTGAACATCATAGTAGAATTGGTCTGGATATTGAACCCAACAAAGGAGTACTCAAACTAGATATTCAATTTTTCAGTATCAATATCTAAATGTGTAAGACAAAGTTAAATTTGTAATGAACAGATTTAGAAAGTTCTTGATACGTATGAACAACACAAGACCACATGATTTGAAACTACAATCTTTGTGTATTTTTATAGTTCTAAATATGTGGTAAATATCAATAATGCAAACAATCCCATAAGGCAAGTTTCTTCACTGATCTGACCAGTAACTTGGCTAGGTGGTGTCACTTGCTTGTCTCCATGATTTAATGTCATACTGTGGAACATTCCAAGCCAAGCAATAGCATCTCCTTGTCTACCAGAAAAGTTACATATAGCGTCTTTAAATAGCTCTACTCTTTAGTACCTCTCCTTGTATAATGTTCCCAGACAAACTTTATTGATCTACCAGAGAAATTACTCTGACACAAAGCTCACGTATGCAAGTACTTTTATTTTTTAATAATTTACATTGGTAGAACGGTCAGATCTATTGACTCACAGGTTGGCGGTGCCATTCCAGCTCCCACAGATGAATGCTGTTGTTGTGTGATTGGGCAAGACACTTAACCCATCTTGATCCCAGTGTCTGCGTACACTGGTATATGAATGTGCGTGTGATGGGCGGAGCTAATAACTACACTGAAACCAACCCACCTCTTTTCTATAGACCTAGCTAACAAAAATATAAATATAAGGCAGCAATCTGACCAGAACTATACCATTTGACAAAACTTAATTTTTATTTTGCTATGGATCATACCTGGACAACTAAGGGATTCCACAGACATAAATGAAAAGTACCCAATACTTTTACTTTAGTGCGGGAGTATTTCTTGAACCATTTTACAATTCCACCATTATTACTGAGAAAGATCCATCAACCCATAACCCTGCCCTCTATGTACACCGTCATTTATCAGCTCCTGTTTTCCACACTGGCCTCTGAGGGAAGAGAAATGTCCCGCTCAGCACTGGGCTCTGAGCGATGAGAACTGTGGACAAACTTCAATAATCTCCGCTGACATGTGAAACTAATGGAGCCCTTAAGTAGAGCCTGTATAAATCATTAATACAGCTAATAGAGTCATAGAGAGGGAACAGAGCATCATAGAGAAACACTGCTCAGTTAATGGGTTGTTGTTCACATCAGAGACAGGCTATTCTTGTGTAACTGTCAGGGTACAATGGATTACTGTTGTTAGGTTATTTGCATTATGATGTTAATGGTTTTGTGGCTAATGTTTGTGTTATATGAAATGAGCATCCTGTAATTGTAGACAGTGTATAAAGATAATGTTAAACCAGCCGTCATGAAGCTTGAGTAGTCCAATTATGATACAAAGTAAATCGCGTTTTTATGTAACGCTTTTCCACCTTCAAAGCCCTTTACATCAAGGAACCACTCACCCTTCACATACACATGCAGACACTGAGGGCAAGGTGGGTTAAGTGTCTCATTTATGGACACAACAATAGTATTCATCTGTAGGACCTGGAACACCGCCAACCTGTGAGAAAGGTGGATCTGATCGCTCAACCAACTGAGCTACTGTCAAGGTGGGTAGTGGTATTTTTGAAAAAAAAAAAAGTATTTTCCCCTGAGTAGTTTTCCAACTTTTAGTCCTATTATTAATATTTTGTTAGTAACAGTACTCTTAACAGTTTGGGTTACTCTTCCCACTATGAGCAAGTCTATAGTGAAAGATTGTGAAAGACTGAAAATTGTCAACAAAAATATGAACATTTGTGCTACCTTGACTTCAGGTATAATTTGCTTTAGTAACTTTGCATCTCTTCTTTGGAAATACCAGAACATGTATGTTTTTAGGTTACATTACATTTCATTTCTAAACTGTTACTCAAGTTGTTTCTTCAAATATGTTTTAACTTTATGAGATAGTGCTATTCAAGCCCAAATTTATTACAATTTCACATCTTAAATTCAAGTTAATTACTAGTCTTGCCCAAGTCCAGTTCAGTTCAAGTCAAGACAGAGTTAAAGTCAGTTGTAGTCATGGTACGGTCTGGTCTACTACCTCATTAGTCCATGTTAAATTTCTCCAAATACACTTTGTTTAGTTCAATTCCCTCTCTTGCCATATCAGAATACTAAAGCAATTTGTACATTAAACAGTTCTCAATTTGGAACAAAAACAGGTGAAGAAAACCAATGAGAAACAAAGTACCTCATGTCAGAAAGACAATAGAAATTATGAACTACTACGGCATTAACCTGGTCATTTCAAGCTGAATAATGCGAGGATTTGAACAACCTGATATTTCAATGCATCATTGTATACGTATGTTTTGAATCAGGGGCTTTAACCAGTGTTTGATAAATGCTTCAGTGCAATTAAACCAAAAAACATTAAAATGCTGAGCTTGTGTGTGGCTAGTCATGCCTCAAAAATAACTCAAATAAAAGTCAAATCTAGTTAAAATTGCAATTAGCATACACATTCTGGTTAGTGTGGCAACGTATTTCAAATGCAGTGCAAAGTTTAGCAGAGTGATAGGTTCTCACCAGAGCCTTTAAACTGGGCGGGGGTTCCTACAGCAAAAGCAATAAGAAAATGTGGTGAGAGAAATGATTGAAATAATTAAGATTAATCGTGAATCATCGGCGACAACAAACGAAGGGGTGTGTTTGGCTGCAAAATCAGATTATTTATAATGAGGTTTGATTTTCTTTATAAACTGTGCTTCATCATATGTCCAAAGTTATTCTGTGTAACACTTTGTCTCCATTTACAATCACATTCCCTGTCTATTGATTGACATGCATCGGTGAAGAAGGCTTGTCCTCGTAATTGGACATCTGCCTTTAAGATTATAATCTCCAATATCTCAGAGGACTCACCATGAATCATAATTTATCATTGCAAAGTATGACTCAGGCACAGTGCACCCTTAGTGTAGCTCAATAGACCTAGCCTACAAATAGAAACTGTAAACAATAGGTGTTTTCAGTTTCAGTGTAGTTAACTCCTCCCTTCAGATAGATATAAGGCAGTGTCCACCAGCTGACCATCGGACCAGAACTGAAGAATCAGCTTGGATGAGCAGCAAAACTTCTTCACTCCTACAACTTTTTGTCCAGTTGACAGATTTAACATTTTACTTTTATTATCATTGCAAAGTTGATGATATGCTGACCTTGTATCTATTTGAATCTTGATAAAGACCTATCACCATAATTATTACATAAACATATCAATCAAAAAATGACAGATGGAACAATCATTTTTGGGGGTCAGTCTTGGGGGGACTTTTACTTTATTGTAGAGGGAGTGTTTTTGTTATTTTTCTGTACTATGATAAGATTCGAGCTGTAGAAGAGTGAATAAACGGGTTATTGTGTCAATGGCATAATGACATTCAATATTGTGTATCGTCTATATTTCCATCCCCAATATATCAATCTTCAAAACTTGTTATCGCCACAGGCCTACAAACAACCCAATGATGGGTAAAACTAGACCTGTCATGACACATTTTGAAGTGAGATATTTTGCTGAAGTAAATAGACGTTCGATGATAATACTGAAACTCATTTATGCCACTGAAATAATAACCCAAGAGCAGATTCAAACCACAAAAACTATTCTAAATGTACAATATTGTTACACAGTCATGAGCTGCAATAAATAAACAGCAGATTGAAACACTGTAGTAGTTAGTGTGTAATGAGTCAAAGAAGTTATTAATTCAACCTTTTACAGCTTAAATCTTATCATATAGCCAAAAATAATGAAAAATTCCCAAGTAGAGCAATGAAAGTACCCACGATAAATACTGGCCCCAAAAATATTGTTCCAACATTCATATATTGAATGATAAGTCGATATAGCATTTATTGTAACAGGCCTAGGTAAAACTGATCCAAATGGTTTTCAAAATAACTGAAATTGGGGTTGGAAATATTATTATTATTATTATTTTTATATGTGTATCATAACCAATTATTAGTAACAAGTCTCTAAAAGTTGTGAATTACACAAGAATGGGAAAATCAGTTCAATTCAGTTATTCAGCAAATTGCATTTATTTGCAGAGATATAACTGAAAGCTTAACAAAAATAAATATAAATCAGTCAGATGTGAATTTCATACTACTGCTTCAATCCCCGTTCTCATGCAAATAGTCCCCAATTATCTTAATGAATATATACAGTTTTTCTTTCTTCGGATCATTAATTTGCTAATTTTAATATTTTCTGTTTCATTTCTATTGCCTTCATATTCGGGAGACGACGACCCAAAAAGATTGTTCTATAAATTCCAGTGGATGCAGAGGGGTTTTCCGAGTCACTCCAGAATCAGGGCGTGGCTAAAGGGTCCTGGGCTCTGGGAGGCTTCACTGATTGGAGGCCTCGGGTGACACGGTGATGATGTCATGCTTCACTGAACAACCTTGTCCTCATAGACCACTTACCCAGTACACCACATGTTTCTCAAGCTACATACATTTGAACTGAGAAGTTTGCATCTAGAATAAGATTTTTTTAAAAATAATAATAATAATAATAAAATATTATATGATGTGTTGAGATTTTATGTTCAATATTAATCAAATGCTCATTTATGTAAGTGCATTAGCCTGAGTAAATTGTTAATAACGGACATTACTAAATGTATATACATGTAATGTGAATGAAAACTTGTGAGTGTCATTCCTAAATAAGTTATATTAAAGGCACAACTACTTCTCATTAATTCATTATTGACAGTGTACATTTTTAAAGCACTAGTTTATGAAGGCTTATGGTCAATCACACTAGACTCAGTGAGGTTACCGGGCGCTGTTGTGCACAGTTAGCATCAATATTTCCCGTCCAATTGTTTCTAGGCAGTGGACAGGGGGCCGTGTGTGGATGTCGCATGATGGGGCATAATAAATATTAAAACATCACCATAAAGTGAAGTATTTTACATACAAAAATAATTGGGTAGTGTTTATTTTAATTAATTTCAATTTTAATAGGTTGTTTATTTTATGTTTTCCAATTTTAATAAAAGTGACTGTTATTTTTATTAAATCTATGCTCACTTTTAATAAAGTAGGTTGCTTTGCTTGTGTATGGATACAGTGGTCAAATATTCTCTGTAACTACTGATGCTTAGTGAATCACAGTATGGTCAGTATAGTCGGTAGGTGGCGCTATAGGTCGGACAAGATTGTTCAGTTCTTTATGGCACGGTGACATGGACTGGGTTGGACTTTTGCCCAATCACAGTTCATCGGCAATGTTGAAATTAAGACCAAGATGAAATGACATTGATGACTATTGGCTGATTTGGATGAACCTGTTGCTGGGCGGATTTGGGGCATTTGACAGCCCCAACATGGCGGCTCTTACCACAACAGATATCCGGACTCGTTTGGATGGTCTCCTGTGTTCAGGAGACATTGGGACTTCCAAAAGGTTGTTGTTTTTCTTTACAGTGGCATAAGACAAACAGCGTTAAGAACCTTGGAATAATTTTCAGCAGAGTTGTATCGAATTTCACTGCAATGCTTGGGGAAAATGAATAATTTATTATAGAAAAGTGCTGGAGCAGAAAAGAGAGTTTTCTTTTAAGCTTTGCTGGGAGCTGAGACAAAGTAGGGAAGGATTTAAAATAGAGGTCAACTCCAAAATTCAGTTCATGCTTGGGAAGAATGTAGCAAAAAGTGCATAGTATAACAAACTGTATATAGAACTTTGCATATTATTATTGTCAAAGTAATACGTACATAGTCAGGACAAAAATAATTAGAGAAATTCTTATACTTAAATAAAACAAAAAGAAAGTTAAGTCACTTTCTTTTTTTTTTAAAGGGCCCATATTATGCCATTTCCTGATCTATGTTATAATGTTGTTTCTTCATCAAAAACATACCTGAAGTTGTGTTTTGTTTCATTTACACAACCTATATACAGGGTTTGTGTGTTAAACATGAGTTCTTCCCTCAAACAGAAAACACTCCGTTTCCCCCTGTGATGTTAAAGTGAAAACTATCACTTCATGACATCACAAGGTGGAACAGAGCATTTTGAGCTTTGGAAATGTAGAGACTAATAATGCAGGATTACTTAAACATGTGTGAATAAAACAAAACACAAATCTGGGTATGTTTTTGATCAGGTAACATTATAACATGGCTTAAAGTTCAGAGTAAATTTTGTGTAATATAGGACCTTTAATGAAAGCAAAGTCATGAAATATTTAATTGTGTATTTTTTGTTGTTAAGATGTGATGCTGATGAAATCTTTGGTGCAAACATGCTTCAAACAAAATTTTAACTTTGACTATTAGACTATTTATCAGATTGCTGCACTATTATAAAAGTTCTGTTATTATTCTCCAAGTAACAAATTTCACTGATATGTAAGCTTAAAAAATTTATATTAGTCAAATTAAATTAAAACGGCCAACAAAGGTAATTAATGGGCTGCATTTGGTCCTTGAGTTATAGTTCGGCACCTTTGCACTAAAAGAAACTGTCTTTTCGTGAATGCAAGCCACACAATAGGAAAGATTTAGAATGAGCTATTATATCTGAAGGCCGATTTAGCAAATTGTGACATTTATTTGCAGCAATATAACCAACACTTTATGAGATATAAAATACATGGCTGATATCTGTGCATTGTGCACTGTTGCTTCTATCCAATCTTTAGTGGGTAAAACCTTTTATACTAGTCAATTGAAATTAAAACAGCCAATAAAGATACTTGATGGGCTGTACCTTTTCATGACAGAGGAATTTTGTGGCAAAGTATTTTTCATTAGTAATGCGTGTGTGTGTTTTCAGGAGTCCAGGTCTCACCTCTAAAGCCTCAGCGTCTGGACTGGCACAAAACAAGTGCTTCAAAGCATTTCCTGAATTATCACTTGGACCTGCAAGGCAAAAGGTGATGTTAGAATACAAAGATTAATGATGAGTATTGAGCTTTCTATTTGATTGCACGGTTTTGTCGTTTTAAAATTCTAAAATTCACCCCACAGATATTTACCAAGTCCCCAAGTCTCCCAATGCATTCACATAGGCTGAGAGAAACTGGCAATTTAGTATTCTTAAAATGTTTAAAGGTGCACTGTGCAACTTTTCTTGTTGTGCTGGATCCACCATGTTCTAGTCTGTCACCAATATGCTCTATTATTATACTATTTTCTGAACTCCACTCACAATCACTTGCTAAAACAGATGGTGCCTGTTTTCAAACAAAAGCAAAAAGTTACATCAGACCGGCATATGTACATGTAATCCTTCATAATAAATTGAAAGCTTTGACCTCCTTGACCATCATGCAAAGTAAATGTTTCTGATGGGGGCTGCTTTGAAGTACATAGAGCTAATAGTGCTGTGTTATGCAACTACCATCTCCTGCTATCTGCATCAAATGTCTGGGTTCATTTCCTCTATTCAAAAGCCATCGCAGTTTGACCAACATATCTTATAAAACCAATCACTATATGCTGTACATGTGACTGAGTTATGTAAAACAACGATACTGGTGCCTGGTAACCACACACTCACAATGTTTCAATAGTAATGCTAAAGCAGACCGATTACGCAAAATGGACTTTTCCAAGCTTTTAACCATTTTGTAGTTGTTTCCCCTTCTCATTTACCCCTAGTGTAGGTTTTTCATAATTAAAGATGCCGTATGTAACTTGTCTTAAACTGGGCCCACAACCTGTTTGCCATTACTTTGCCTGGAAAGTTGCAAAATATGGTATTAAATTTGGCTCACTGGAAGCAGGTGGTGTTAAAGTTGCAAGTTAGGCAAGTTTGATGCCATACTGTGAAAAATTCCCAACAAAGCAATAACATTTGTTTGGGCTTACGATCAAGTAAGTTAAAGTTGCGAAAAATTGTTGAGTCATGATATTTTTGCCTTTGCAGGAACAACATGAATCCAGTCCAGTCTGAATGCCCATTGATACTGGTCAGTCTGAAAGCTGGCAGTACACGTGGGACAGATTGTGTTTTCTCTGTGCCAACAAGTGGACCACTCAACACTTCCTCTGACACCACAGGGACAGAGAGATGGAGATGGAGAGAGGGGGAGACTGAGGGAGAGAGAGATGGAGAGAGAGGGGGAGACTGAAGGAGAGAGGGGGGAAATAGGGAGGGAGAGAGAAAGAGAGAGATGGGAAGAGAGTTAGGAGAGACTGAGAGAGCGAGAGATGGAGATGGAGAGAGGGGGAAGAAACTGGGGGAGAGAGAGATGTAGAGGGAGGGGATTGAGGGAGAGAGAGATGAAGAGAGATGGGGTAGACTGAGGAAGAGAGAGATAGGGAGGGAGAGATGGTGGGGGGGAGACTGACAGAAGGGAGAGAAAGAGAGAGACTAAAGGAGGGAGATGGAGAGGGGTGGAGAGGATGGGAGGAGAGAGAGGGAGGAGAGAGATGAAGAGAAAGAGAGGGGAGAGAGAAAGACAGAGGGAAAGAGATGCAGAGAAAGAGATGGGCGAGAGAAGGACAGAGGGAAAGAGAAAAGGGAGGAGCGATGGAGGGAAAGCTGGAGAGGGAGAGATGGAGAGACAGGGACAGGGAGAGAGACAACAAGAGGGAGAGAGGGAGTGAGATGAAGGGAGGGGGGGTAGACAGATGGAGGGGAGGGGGAGGGAGAGAGAGAGAGAGACACCCTGCTAACGCTACTGGAGTCTGAACAAAGAGAACTGATCTAAGGCTCTGATTGTGCAAGACAGAACAGGTTTTACACAGGCTATGGATAAAGAGATGTGAAATAAAGTGGGCACAAAACAGACAAAATGTAAACTAGTAGGATTCTGGCATATATACATATACAAGTACCCAGATACCAGACTATCAGAGCTTCAGTGCTTTGTACTGGATGCCAAACCTGGTGACATTTACAAGATCATATCAGACTACAAGTTCCAGGTCAGATATGTGGAAAGGCAAGCCGGCTAACAGTAAGAATGTAAGTTATATTTGAGCTAAAGCATATGTGCAGTTGAATAAATGCAAGATAAGTTTAAAGCCAGACCGCAAAACACATCTCAGGCAAACCAATAAAATCTCCATGGAGACACGCGGGTGTACCAGAAAAGTTATATAGAGCACGTTTAATACCAAGTGGAAATTATAGTTAGCTCATTAATGGTTTTGAATCTATTAAAACCTAATCTTGCAGGACAGATATGCTGAATGTCACACTGTGGAATACTGTGGAACATTAGCCATGACATCAATGGATACAAGCAAAAGCGTTACATAGTGCACCTTTAATAAACCACTCTTCAATGTAGGTGGTCATCACTAACTCACCATCATCATCTTCTTCTCTACATAATACTGTAGTGTAGAATAATATAGTGTCAGTGAGGGTCTTACTTGTTGGGAGCTCGGTTGGTCTCTCTACCACTGATGACCTCTTTAAGGCCGGTTTGAGGGGCTTCTGTGGAGTGGTGCGAGTGGGACTGAAGGACGACTCCTCAGTGGTGATCTGGCATGACACAGGGAGAAAATATTCACTTACCTACTCTGAAACAGCAGCACACAACAAGTAGGAAAGTATTTAAAGCACTGGAACTGTTAATAGTGTGTGTAACTGCAATGGTGCTCACTGGGATGTACTTTATATCTTGTAACATTGATAACATGACAGAAGCTAGTTAATTTCAAACAGTTTGCACTTCTTAAATCATTCCTAGCATCCTAATAATTCACAACGATGAGTTTATAACCACATTTTACTGCTCATCACTGCTAACAAAAACTAGCATGATAGAAGAGTAACTTCAATGTTTGTGATTGGCAAAATGGGTTTATAATTAAATGCTTACAGTACACAGTGGTCTTATTTTGACATTAAAGGTCCTGTATCACGCAAAATTTACTTTTGTGAGCTTTCAAGCCACGTTATAATGTTGTTACCTCCTCAGAAACATACCTGGAGTTATGTTTTGTTTCATTCACACACGTTTAAGTAATCCTTTATTATTAGTCTGTCTGCATCTCAAAATCTGAAAATGCTCTGTTCTACCTTGAGATTGGCAATTCCAAGGCTGAAATCATCCAATCACATCGCAAGGTGGAACAGAGTGTTTTCTGTTGGAGAGAACACCAAATATGTAGGGTTTGTGTGTTAAACATGTGTGAATGAAACAAAGCACAACTCCAGGTATGTTTGTGATAAGTAAACAACATTATGACATAGATCAGAGAATAGAGTAATATAGGCCCTTTAGGAGCTGCTTTTACTATATATATATATATATATATATATATATATATATATATATATATATATATATATATATATATATATATATATATATATATATATATATATATATATATATATATATATATATATATATATAAAAATAAAAAAGTAAATGGGGTAACACTTCCTTTATATGAGCCTACAAAAAATCTAATCGTTCACCAAAACTGGTTTATCTGGAGACTCTTTACAAACTGGTAAACCTTTGGCAGGCCTGATTAAAATACTAGAAGAGCAAACCACTGTGCTCTTAATTTATTCTAATACTATTATGTAAGCCAAAACACAAAATAATTAGCAAGGGCTTTTTGCGTCTGAAAGCCCTGTTTTGTTTTGGTTCTACATCACCAAATGTCTGCCAAAAGGTTCTGTTTTCAAATGCACATTTTAAGAAGCACATCACTAAATATCTGGATGCCAACCTTGAGTCATGTTGCCCACATCCTCCCTCTTCTGACTTTTATATGTGATCTTAACAAACCTAACAGAAGTAACAAGTTGTTTGACCTTCCAACTGTCAATTTTCTAAACATTCAAACTGAAATGGTGAACAAGTTTTGAATAGATTGCGTTGGCATAGGGTGTTGTCAATGACTCTGAAGGAGGGTAGGGTCATGGCACTGTATGGGTTGCATCGGCCCAGCAATCTCAAACTTTTCACACCAAGTACCACAAAAACAAAGTGGCTTTCGTAGTACCATAATCTCTTAATCAAATATACAAACGGGACTATTCCAGGTCTTATCTAGTGGTTAAATAGCCAGTATTACACTATTTTCTGATCTATGTTATAATGTTTCCTCATCAAAAACATATCTGGAGTTGTGTTTTGTTTGATTCACACATGTTTAACACACTGACCCTGCATATTTAGGCTCTAGGTTCTTCTCTTAAACAGAAAACACTATTCCACCTTGTGATGCCATGTGGTAATACAGGAAGTGCTCCACTGTGTTTTTAAGCCTCATACACCTTCACTAGAATCATTTGGATAATTTCAGCTCTGGAATTGCCAATCTCTACTGAACTAAAGATAAAGCGAAGCTGTTAACTTGAAAACTATCACTTCATGACATGTAGACAGACTAATAATAAAGGATTACTCAAACACTTGTGAATGAAACAAAACATTATAACTTAAAACTCACAAGAGTCATTTTTGCACAATACAATACCTTTAAATGCAATTGTAATACTTAAACCTTTGCTATCCTCCCCTCCTCAATTAAAACAAACATTGTGAGGTTGTCAAATTCACAATTTTTAGAGTGAATATGTTTAACCACTCATCCAAGTAGCTTATTCAGTTCTGACGCAGCTCTGGTAAGGGACTAGGCTTAGACGTCTCTCTGAAGGCAGGAGTTATAGTTAGTATCTGTTATTAGTTAAGTCCATTGAACTACCACAAGGTGTGACTAACCCCTAACCCCAAATTAGTCAACCTAAAACCCAGCAATTCAAACCTCCCTTCATCTCATCCTAAGGCATGTAAAATGATACGACTTCACCCCAGCCTACTCACTATACTATACTGATTATATTGTACCTGGAAGCGCACTTCCTGGCTGGCGCGTTGGCTGCAGTCGTCACTGTTCTGACTGGACGCTACAGATAGGCGTTTCTTCTTATCTTCGTTTGAGCGCTCCCTGATGTATTCCAGTCGTCGGGGGTGACCGAGCTGCTGTGAGAGGAGGGACTGGAGCTGAGCACGCTCAATGGAACCCAACAGGATCATAGACTCTGAGAACAGAGAAGGTAATACAATTTAATATAAGGTTAAAGAGTTAGCACCTAAACAGGACCAGAACCGGATTGAATAACACAGGACTCAACCAGGACTAAAGCAGCACCAACTAATTTAACTACTATTAACTACTGTTAAACAAAGCTCCCAGAGAAGGAAAAAATAAGGCAATTGTAATTATAATAACAGTGACTGGTTGACTACTAGTGATCATCGTAATCATTATGTGGACTATGCAGGTTCTAAAAAAGATGCCAGAAAACCCTTTTAAACAGGGGTGTCAAACACAATTTCGCCAAGGGCCACAAAATGGGTGCCCTCAAAGGGCCAGATGTACTACTTTTTTAAATTGTTAATGAACTGTTTCTGTATTTATTACTTATTCAAATTACAAATATTGCATATGCATTTGCCTAGATGTAAAAAATATAGATGTGTAACTGCGTATCTCCTGATAAAATTACATTTTAAGACCATATACTTTTTAATTTATCCTGTCGGGGGCCACATAAAATGATGTGGAGGGCCACATTTGGCCCCCGGGCCTTGTGTTTGACACATGTGCTTTAAAACAAAGACACTGGCAGTGCTAAAACACACTGTCAAAAAGAATAACCAGTAGTTGTGATTTTTATCAGTAATACACTTTATTTGTAAAAACTATATCTAGAAGCATTCTGTCACCATGCTTCAACCTTTGTTTGGATGAAAAACAATTACTTGATGACAGATCAAAAAAGTACTTGCTAACCAGTCTACTACAAGAATAATTGTTAGTTGCAGCCCTAGAAAAAACTGAATATATGTTATACATTTTATAGAATACTTCAATATCACATACGATGCCTCCTGTTAAGTTAGACCTGTTGATTAGTACTATAACATAAGTAACTGTTACCTGCACAGTTCAAATATAGAGACACATACATTTACAGGCATACAAAAAAATGTAATACTTGCCTTTAGTTTTAATGTTTGCCATTCAAAAGGACTTATTTAAGATGCATTTAATGTTTATTAGGTCTGTGTCACTGTTGCAGGCTTAGTACAATTATATAAGCTTCACAGCGTGTACCAAACATGCCTCACTGGAGTTTGTGTGTGTGTCTGTGTGCAAGAGTGTGTGTGTGCATGCATGTGTGAGGGTCTGTGTGTGAGTGTGCATACGTGTGTTTGCGTGTGTGTATGGTGCAGTTTGCTTTAAGTAATCGTCTTTGTGACAGTACGTGCTGATTATGTATTTGGTTAAATGCCGCAGCTAATTGTTCCTGCATCATTGCATAATTGAGACGCCCCTGGAATAACAAATGTGGAGTGAGAGCGGCGTGGAGAACAGCCATGAGCACATCAGGATCAGGGAAAGTTCGTCAATCAGGCTTTAATGAGCTCGCCACGGGGAGGAGAGGCTTTGTTTGGATACAGACTGGAACAGACTCGTGGTTCAGTCACATCAGTGTCATCAAGTCAACAAAACTCAGCCATATTGGATCTAACAATAAGCCACTAGAAACTACATTATAATATCAAACTCTGGAAAAGTAGTCCTAAAGGAAGGGCATCTGGTGTAAACAGGCAAAATTGACATGGAATCGGACAAACCCAACAGCAACATCTTTAGGGACTTTAATCATAATACCAGTTCTGTAGATTTGATTAGTTTGCAGCTCAAAATTACTACAAATTTAATCACTTAAGTTTTTCACTTAGAAAATTGTTAACTGTAAGGAGTAAATTCTATGGTACAGGATTCTAGCCTCAGTGTAATGCTAATTTTGTACTGTTTTAATATAAGTCTTAGGTTTTATTTAAGGTACACCAAGTTACTTTTTCTGGTGGAGGTTAACCCACCTGCTCGTTTCCATGGAGATGCTTAAAGGGTCCATATTACCATATTTTCTGATCTATGTTATAATCTTGTTTCCTCACCACACATGTTAAACACACAATCCCTGCAAGATTTCATCTCTCAAACTGAAAACACTTCCACCTTCTGATGTAATGTGGTAATACTGGAAGCTTTGGAGAAATAAAACACAACTCTGGGCATGTTTTCAAAGAGGTAACAACATTATAACATGGCTTAATGCTCACAAGAGTCAATTTGCATAATATAGGACCTTTAAACAGGATCATTCCACATTATTGGTATTAAACTTCTATCTTCATGGAAACAACAGTTTCATCAAGTCAAATTACAGCTTGGATCTGTGGAGAGGCAACCCCACTCACAAGAATGTAACAAAAACACCTCAGATAAAAAGATATGAATAAGTATTATAGGCAAAGCAATAACATTCTCCACGGAGACAACCAGGTGACAGTTCCTCCACCAGAAAAACTCTATAGTGAACCTTTAACTGTCATTGTTTAGGCCATTTAACATAGACTTTAAATTGTTTGACAGTCTGAATAAAAAGGCATATTTACCCGTGGACTCGACCAGAGCCAGAGTCTTGAGGTGCCCGGTGAGCAGGACATTGTGCAGGTCTCTGTAGGTGCAGTTCAGAGTGATGTACCTTACATCTCGTATCATGATGTCCTCCACACGGATGTTGTACTTTCTGCAAAAATGAAAGTGCAGAAATCAATAGATGTGTAGAGGCCTGCCTCAACCATAAGAACTTATCAAACTAATACATTAATCCGTCTTTAAAATAAATTATATGAAGAAGTTGTAAACTATTTCAAGGAAGTACATGTTTTAAAGCCAACTTGTACCTAGCTCTCACATAACATCACTAGTATTCACATTCATGTGTTTTGAGCACACGCTCAGTTTTTTTCAGAGTGGCCTGCCATCGCACTTTTCCAATAACATATTTTGGTGACAAGGCTCTTCATTTTGCAATCAATAAATTGTTTAGCAATTAGATGCCGACAGAGATGGCAGCTGACTATACAACCTATAAGAGAAAAAAAATGTGTGATTTAAAGTTGGGTACAAATTTGAGACAAAAAGAACTAGTTTTGCTTAAACTGCAAGTATCTGTTTGACTAGGATCCAGAATACACACTTCTTCAATTATTTATGAAGATGTGAGTCTGGGCACAGGTGAATCTCCCCATTTTCAGATGGGTGTGATTAACAGGCAGATTAACCAATCAAGAACAAGCATGGTCCACCTGTATCAGAAAAAAAATAAAGGGAAAAAAATAAAAAATAAAAAAATCACAGGAGGCTGTAAATCATAGGTGACTAATAACCTTTTTTTTGTTTCATGTGTGTCACTGAAAAAAAAAAAAAAAAAAAAAAAAAAATCTGATTGGACGATCACATTTGACCAGTCTTGAGACGAAATGAAGGACACAGGGACGAGACTGATATCAATGTGTATAAAAACAGAGAGAGATAGCATTCTGCCAGGCATCATGTCTATTTGAGTTTGGAAACAAAACTAATTGGTATAAAAAGGCAATAGCAATACATCAGTAAAATTTTTTCTCAGTGCTGACTTGACCACAGCTGACCTCCATCTTTACTGGAGCTGACTGGTCAAACATCCGGACTATGAATTGCTCCGGTGGACTTTGCCTCAGCAGAACAGTAGTCCCTCACAGTCTGTATTTCCTGTTCACTCTTGGCTCAAACCTGCAGCTCTCTGTGCCAAAGCCCCCCTCATGCCAACAGTGTCCCGGGCCAACCCTCCGCCTCTCTGCTCCTCATCTGATGACAACTCAATACTGCGACCTCTCCACAAAAACAAAGTCAGCTCCATCAACCTCCTCCTCCCTTTGCGCTCATTCCCCCAGAGTATAAAGTATGAGAAGACCTTGTTTCAATGAGTAAGCAAGCATACGGTATCCATGACTTTCAGAATGATGAGGAATTACAGTTGCCATAGGGATTAACAATTTTAATCAAAATATTAGCTTTTGAATGGGGAAAAAAAATCCTCAAAATGTTGCATCTAGCTGGAAGCTGAAACCCATGAATACGCACGAATAGGCACTGATGAGTTAAAAAGAAGGCAGAAGTGTCAAGTTGAGATGGGGAAGTATATGGTAAGATTTATAATATCAGTAGTTCTCAAATAGTGGTTAAAGGTCCTATTTTACAGAAAAAAGGCTCATGTGAGTTTTAAGCCATGTTATAATGTTGTTACTTCAGCAAAAACATACACTGTGTTTTGTTTTGTTTCATTCATATATTTTTGAGTAACCCTTTATTATTGCGCCGTCTAGATCTCCTAAGTTCAAAATGCTCTGTTTCACATTGGAATGTCAAGAAGTAGTAATTTTCAAGTAAACAGCTACCTTTTACCTTCTGTTCAGTAGAGATTTGCTATTCAAGATCTGAAATTATCCAAATGAGTCTAGTGAAGGTGTATGAAGTTTAAAAACACAGTGGAGCACTTCCTGTATTACCATGTGACATCACAAGATGGAAGAGAGTGTTTCTGTTTAATGCACAAACGCTGCATATCTATGATGCGTTTTTTCACAAACATGTGTGAGTGAAACACATATATGGGGATATCTGCACTTTTGTGGTTAATTTTGCCATTCAGTTTTTGTGCAATGCTACAACTTCAACCACAATGTTAGCACACATTTCTGATGTTCTGCTTAACGTCATTGGATAGTATAAAAAGAATAGATATATCGATTTTTGTCAATATCACATTCGGTAATTGGTGACATTTTAGTTGTATACTACTAAATATGTAAAGATTCTGTGTTTTACATAATACGTATTTTACTACAGTAATACTAAGACGAGAGAGGAAATGGTGCATGTATTGGTTTTGACACTTTAATCATGAACAAACAAATTATTATTAAGTCTAAACCTGCCCACTGAGCTTTCCTTACATTAAAATCTCTTCTATTAATTTCATTGTCATGGACAGCTGCAACGAGCCGCCTCCTGCTAGTCTGAGTATTAAACAGTTATTTGAAGCTGTGGGTAAAAGGTTAATTCTCTACTTTGTTCCTGATGCATAAATGTATTAAAAAAAAAACATCACAAAGCCACCCACGTAGTCAGCCTTTTCCGAAGCAGCGTTCATTTGTATGAGGATCAGAGGGAATAAGGTAATGCCGGTTTCTGAACTGGCCACAACCACTGACAGGACTAATTTCCCCCAGGATAAGGGAGGCACTGATCAGATCTGATTGGCTCTTTTTTTAATTGAGCTTCTCCTCCCTCAAGGCTGGGCAACACATCTGATCACTGCCAGCGATCGGGCCAATGCCAGGGATTATAGATTCACAGTCAAGATAGACCCATGCACTTAGCAATGCTACCGTGCATATTGTTTATATATTAGTGGCTCTCAAATAGTGGTTAAAAGTCTTATTACACAAAATTGACTCTTGTGAGGTTTAAGTCATGGCATAATGTTTGTTACCTCCTCAAAAACATACCTGGAGTTGTGTTTTGTTTCATTCTCACATGCCTGAGTAAATTTTACTGTCTGTCTACATCTTCATAGCTCAACATGCTCTGTTCCACCTTGTGATGTCATGAAGCAGTAGTTTAAGTTTGTGTCAAAGTTTTGTTCAATAGAGATTGGCAATTTCACGACTGAAATCATCCATCCATCATCCAAGTGATTCTAGTGAAAGTGTGTGGAGTTTAAAAACACAGTGGAGCACTTCCTGTGTTATCACATGACATCACAAGGTGGAACAAGTCTGTTCTGTGTTAAACGTGTGAACAAAAACAAAAAACAAAAACACAACTTCAGGTATGTTTTGAGATGCGATGAGGAAATGACTATATAACATAGATCAGAAAATAGCAGATGATTGATGATTCAATTCAAGTTTATCTGTTCCGCCGAAGTTATTTAAATGTGCTGTATAAAGTGCTTCACATAAAAAAGTCAACAACAAATATGCACATAAACGAACAATAAAACACCAAGATATCCTTTCTGGCTAGTATTAAATTCCAGGGAGAAGAGGAGGGTTTTGCGCCTGTTAAAATGAATGTGTCAGTATTTCAGACACTATTTTAACAATGCATCAGGAATGTGTTAAAATGCGCCTGTTAAGATATTAGTAGAAATTCAGGCATAGTACAAATCATGAATGGACCATGCAAACACTGAAGTGCAGAAATAACACCTTTTCAATAGTTTTAAATTAGATACAATATATTCAATATTACAAAATAACATTTCTCCAGAACAACAATTACTACATATCTCCCACCTCTAAACACAAGCTACTTTAATTCTATTTAGAACAAGACCCACACTAAGACCACATTTTGTCCCAGTTATGTTGGGAATTTTTAACTTTCTTCAAGATCTTTTCAGACCCAAGTTGACATTTACTTTAGTTCTAATTAAGCCCAACATTGTTAATCAAGTTTTGGTTAGGTTCTGGCTTTGACTTCGACCTTTATTATGATCCTGGTTGGGTGGGTTGGGGTCAAGTTTAAGTTGCCATAGGTTTTGTTTGGACTCTTCAGGTTTAGATAAATTCAAACTTTAATTGACCCAGTTTAGTTCAGGTTTTGAGTCAAATCATTTTGCTTAGTCCACTTCGTTTGTATGGAGACTGATATGGGACAGATGACAGAAAGACATCAATAAGCAGGAGCAGGATATTCTTATTAATGAAACATGGACATGAAATAAAATATAGGGTGAACAAAGATTCCAACTTTAAGTCAAGTCTTGTTTAAGTTAGGGGAAAAACCTACCCATTTGTGTATTTGGGTTTCAAAGCTTCTCAGTTGTTGTTGTAGCAGGCCTCAGATGTCAAAATTAGTAGAAGTACGTACAGTTTAGTCTTTAACATGCTGACAGCAGTTGTGGAAGAAGTACTCAGTTATGTTACTTACAGATACCAGAGCAAAAAAACAACAACAAAAAAACACTCAGGTATCACATGAAAAAAATTGACTTAAGTATTAAAGTACCTGTTTAAAAATTACTTAAATAATAAAAAAGTAAAAGTATTTTGTATTTTTTTTGCAGATTTTGAGATGTAATAAAGCTTCAAATGTAGTTACTCTGATTCAGTTGTTTTTGTGCAACAAAATTCAGCTTAAATCTTTATCAGCTGTTTTTTTTCTAGCCATTTTTATGTGTACATTTTTGTTTGCTCAGGTTAAAAATAAAACACTCAGCCTTTTCCGCAGGTCTCAAAAGATACTTTTCCTTTTCAGTCCAGTTCAAAAATGTAGCGGAGTAGAACGTACAAATACATGCTCTCAAAAGTAGTGAAGTAAAAGTAAAAAGTATCCACCGTAAAAATTTACTTAAGTATGGATACCTAAAATGTATACTCAAGTACAGCCTATTCATTAGTTTTAGTGTGATTCAGCAAAAACCTCACAGAGATACAACTGGAGCTAAAGTAGCTAAAAAGTGAGGTTCCCAGGGCGCTGTTGTCCAGAAAGCCAATTAGGCCGATTTTCAGCAAACCCAATATCACTTTAAAGCATTACCATTTTTGAGGTGGTACTTTGTGAAGCAACATGAGACAATTCCTGCTTCTGTTTTGCTTTAGCTACAAACACATCTGCCTCTACTGTGTTTGTTTACAGAAAAAGCCAATAAAGTTCTGTTTGAAAAGATCTGGAGAAAAAACAATGATCTCCCATGCGCCCTCTCTGCTGTCAGCCCCACAGACTGCTCAGCCAAGTCTTAATTGGCCATTACGAATGCAAGGGCCACACCACCCCCACACCAGTTATGAGCTTATGTAATTGTTCCCGCACTGGTTTAAATGCCACTCCAGTGCTGTCAATGGCTGCGGCAGAGGCAGGTTTCATAAGAGATCAGATAGGGATGATGGACATGTGTAGCGTGATGTAAGCTGGTTCAAATGCCCGTCACACGCTGTCGGTTTGTATGGATTTTATATGGATTTTTTCTCCTGCTCTGTTGATTCTCCGCTAAAGAATGGGATGATATCAATTCAGTGGGAGATTGAAACACATTTATAATAAGTAGATAGGTAGGTAGTTTCATGTTTTTCCTGCTTATATGATGGTAATATGGTGATCCAAAGCCATTCTAAAATGTTGCTGTGGCAGAGTGGTTAGCATTTGACTTTAAACTTCCTGGGGTTGCGTTTTGTTTCATTCACACATGTTTAACACACAAACCCCGCTATTTAGGCTGAGTTCTTCTCTCAAACTCAAAACACTCCTTTCCACCTTGTGATGTCATGTGGTAATACAGGAAGTGCTCCACTGTGTTTTTAATATCTATACACATTCACCAGAATCATTTGGATAATATCAGCCCTAGAGTTGAAATTTTCTTCTGAGGTTAAAGGCAGCTGTTAACTTGAAAACTACCGCCTCTTAACATCACATGGAGGAACAGAGCATTTTGAGCTGATGAGATGTAGGCAGACTAATAATAAAGGGTTACTCAAACATGTGTAAATGAAACAAAACAACTCCAGGTATGTTGGACTTGGACTTTAAGATCTTCCTTACCAAGATGGAGAAAAGCATAGCAAGTCTATTTGCCGATTTAAATCAATACATCTATAAGATAACAAAACTACAACGATCCATCACATTTAAATTTCAACGTTACTATAGTTATTAGTCAGTACACTAGTAGCTAAATCATAACAGAACAAAATCGTTGGGGGAAGTGTCTGGGGAGTGGGAGGTCTAGGTGTTGCTTGCCCCACAACCGAGTCCTTGGTAGACAGTAGCAGATGGATACATGTGTTGTTAAAATTGTATGAAATATCCAAGAGGAAATTAAATGCAAAAGGTTATTGTAGACATGTCCTTCGTTACCACACTTTAGACTTTAATTTAAAAAATAAAAAATAAAAATATTAAAATAAAGCAAAATTTTTCATTATGGGTATGTTTATTGCACTGAAAAACATACAAAAAACATGCATCCTTTTCTGAGCAATCATTCGTTCTTATTTGGCCTGAAGGACAGCCTACTTCTGCTGGTCTCCATGGAAATGTTTCTTTAGCTATAATATTTCACAGTATGCATAAAACCTACCCATCTCCATAGAAAAATGTTCCAATTAGTTTTATATCTCTATTATCTATTATCTATTATTCTGTTGACTTTCTAACCCCAGAAAGTTGCATACTTACATACATACTTTAAGTTGAGGACAATGTACTAAAATTAGATGGTAGGTTATAATGTCGTCACTTCATCCAAAATGTATATGGTGTTGTGCTTTGTTTCATTCACATTCAGAAGGCCTTTATTATTAGTCTTTCTTTAGTTCAGTAGAGATACTAAAATTATGACTAAAATTATCCAAATATTTCTAGTGAAGGTGTATGGAGTTTAAAAACACAGTACTTCCTATCTTACCACATGACATCACAAGGTGGAACAGAGTGTTTTCTGTCTGAGAGAAAAACTGCCTAAATATGCAGGGATTGTGTGTTAAACATGTGTGAATGAAACAAAACTCCAGGTATGATTTGATGAAGAAACAATATTATGACATGGAATAGAAAATAGTATAATATGGGCCCTTTAAGAACTTGTTTATATGATTCAGGACAAAATCTAGAGCGCAGGTGAAAAATTCCTTTGCAATAATCAAGTAACTTCTGATAATCACAAACTTTTTCTTCCCAAAGTTTGTGAACGATGAGATGACTGAGCGACTGTCAAAGCCAAAGCTATGGTGCGTTTGTTTTTCTTTGCATTTTGAATCGTGAACACCATTTATCATCAGCATATATCACATTATCTTTGCTTAATGACAGCATTTCAGAAAGTCGTAGAAGCATGAAAAATGATGGAAGAAGTGTCACCGAAGCTATTTATGTGCGAACGGACGCGCCAAATCACAACCAACTCACCAAGCCACAGAGAGGAAAAAGTCATCTCAACTCATCTATATTTAATAGCATGCAGCTCTATGAAGTGTGCCCAAAGACACTATTCCAATCTATTTTTCATTCACTTTTTACCTTTTATTTCTCCCTGCATGTGCTATATCACTGGTGCATATGAGAACCAAGCAGGCATCCAGGGAATAGGGGGGGAATGAGAGTGTCGCATGGCCCCCTCCGAGCTGTTTTTTTCAGGCAGCAAATGATCCATCTCCCACCCACATACGCGTCCGCCCACCATCCATACTTAGGCTCTGATACAGCAGTATAGCATTTGTGAAACTCCAGCCAAGCTCCATATACACTCATGCATGTACCTGCCCACGGCGACATGGTGAAAATCTGATTTGGCTCCTCTTGTGTTGTGTTGTGTCGCGGAGAAATGCCAGAAACAACAGACACTTGTTTAGGGGGTATGGTAAAAAGAGAAAGATTTAAAGGGCCCCATATTACACAGCTTCCAGATCTGTGCTATAATGTTGTTTCCTCATCACAAACATACCTGGTGTTATGTTTTGTTTCATTCACACATATTTAACACACAAACCCTGCACATTTAGGCTGAGTTCTTCTCTCAAACAGATCACACATTATTAGACCCAGTGATGTCATGTGGTAAAGAAATGCTCCTCTGTGTCCACACCATACACCTTCACTAGAATCATTTTAGCCCTAATAAAGGGTTACTGAACTGTGCAAATGAAACAAAACTCAAGTTCAGGTCCGTTTCTGATGAGGTAACAACATTATAACATGCCTTAAAGCTCATAAGAGTCAATTTTAAATAATATAAGACCTTTAAAGATTGTCCCTCAGAATTGCTTATTTTCAAAGTGTGTTCAGTGCTTCTTTTTTTATGTGCATAATAAAAGTTAGTGAAATGTCACGAAAATGCACCAATTTGTACTGGGGAATATGGGAACTGGTCTACTTTCAAAATATTTGGTCAGCTTCTCCTGGCATAGATCATTTTTCTCAACAAATGGTTCTGGTGTTTTACGTATAAAAGCAGACGTGTCCAGTTTTCCAAAAATGAGAGGCCTTTAAATCTTTAATATAAATACTTCCAAGCTTTGACAAATTGCCAAAATGTAAATGCATGCATTTTTCAGCAGAGAGCACAGCAAAGAACCATTTTTTCAGTCGGCAAAAGGGGGATTGCCAATGCTGAGGTTTGCAATCAATAAAATGTTTTAGAATTAGATGTAGACAGTGCACAGTGTCACACTCTGCTACTTTTATAAAACTTAGGTCTGGTATCCCACGTTTACATCATATTATATGGCATAGTTACAGGAAAGATATAGATATAATGGTTTGTGAACATCTGGGTAGAAAATTAGAGCTGCCAGGAAACTGTGTGGAATTTCAGTGTGGAGTTTGCTCTTGCTTAGGCCTAACACAGTAATCACTACATCAACTTGTTCAGTATATGAAAGCTGGAACAATATATTTTGAGCTTCAATATTTATCATGAGTACTTTTTTCTTTACCAAAATGGGGAGATTTTGGATATTTTTTTGGTAATACGATAAGATTTGCTGTGGTGTGGTGAATTAGTTCCTTTTATGGCTAACTATTGGTACATTCTGCTGTGTATTTGTTACTGCATTATTCGTAAAATCGTAATTACCGGTAGTGGCCTAAAGTAATTTTTATATATCATTGTTTGTCACAATATTTCTCTCTAGCGATATAGCACATTTCAACATTTGTTATCATGACAGGCCTATTCTCCCTGTGTCTGGGTAGGTTTCTTCTGGCCTCTTCAGTTTCTCCCGTCAACCTAAAACATGCCATAAGTAAAATTTTCCAGCTAATGTTGGCCTGATCAAGAATAGCAACACGATCACAGACATGGGCCCCCCGAGCACTGCGCTGCCAACTGCTTCTGAAAAGATGGGTCAAATGCCAAGGACAAATTTCTCTAGTAATACATAAAGTATACCTTACCTACTTTAGTTCATGAAAGATAAGTGGTCTCAGTTTATGCTTTATTCTGATTTATTTTTCTTGCATCACTTTAATGCAAACATAGTTCTCAAAGTAATAATTTAAGTTCATTGTGTGTTTTGTTCCATGTTTTATAGGTTGACAGCAGTCCTTTTAAATCGATCTGAAACTGAATTATTTCCATTGTGGATCCCTTAAGTATTATGATGCTTATTCTGTGATTAAATTAGTTTTGCTGCTAACAATGACTATAGAGATCTACCGTAAAACTTGGCAGTTTAAATAAGAGTGTAACAAAACCAGACCACAGGGATTCAGGCAGGGATGGGGAAACAATAATGAACAGATGGAGGATGAAATTACATTTTTGTCATTCCTCCCAGTTTGTGAATGATGCATCTGAACTATTATATTCACTTAATGGTCTGCCAATGCCAATAACAACAAGCCACGCTCAACAATTACATGGAAACATGTGTGCGTCACTGCAGCTGGTGTAAAAGCAAAGTGTAGGTGAGGTGGAGCAAACAAAACAGGCAAGATATTAACAACACTAACCACACAATAACAAGTCTCTTAGAAAGACGATGTGAAAGGTGTGAACGCATTTACAGTTATGAAATGCAATACTGCCAATCTATCCGTTTGTAACTTTCTTTACCAATAGTTTGTTGCACCAGTCCTATGTGTTGTGATTAGTTCTGTCATGATAAGAGCTATATCAACTTGTCGCTCAACGCATGCCAGATGGAAGTCATTTTTGTGGGTCAGTATTTATTTTTGTGGAATTTTTTTGTACTACTGGGAACATTTTTTGTTATTTTTCTGTACTACAATGAGATTTGAGCTGTAGAAAGTTGAATAAATAACTTCTTTGATTGCTAATTAAAGATACAAACTACTTAAGTGTTGCATGTGGCCTGTCATGATAACTAATTTTGAAGGTTAAAATGTTGCTACAGAGAAATACAGCGATAAATGATAATACTGAAACTACTTTAAGACACTGACACAATAACAATAATGCAGGATAATCCCAGTCCCAATCCCAGTGAACAATTTTTTAATAGGCAGTATCATTAAGTGTCATAAGCTGCATATATTTTAATGCTCTACAGTTCAAATCTTAATGTATTACAACAAGAGTACCCAAAATTTCTCCACTTTTACAAAAAAATTGTATACACGATACATGTTTAGCCCCATAATATATTGTTCCAAAAGAGCTACTTCTGTTGCATATTTATTATAGCTTATATTTTTAACAATAAGAACATTTAGAATACTTTTTGGTGGCTAATTCTGCCTTATTGTTTGATTTTAATATTATCTTTATCGTCTATATTTAGTTCAACAATATGTCACGCTTCAAAATGTGTCATCGTAACAGACCTAGCTGTGATGTTTTGCTGCAATCAAATTTCTAATATTTGCCATGATACTAAAATTTCAAACTTGATTTTGAAACCATTTCTGAGCTTTAAGCCATGTTATAATGCTGATACCTCCTCCAAAAACATACTTGGAGTTGTGTTTTATTTCATTCACACTGTCTACATCTCCGGTGCTCAAAAGTTTTCAAGTTAACAGCTACATTTTACTTTTTGTTCAGTAGGGACTGGCAAATCCAGGCCTGAAATCATTCAAATGATTCTAGTGAAGGTGTATGGTGTTTAAAAACACAGTGGAGCACTTCTCATATTACCACCAGTGTTTCTGCTCTGTTTGAGAGAAGACTGCAGCTTAAATATACAGGGTTTGTGTGTTAAACATCCATCCATCCATCCATTTTCTTCCGCTTATCCGGGGCCGGGTCGCGGGGGCAGCAGTCTAAGCAGGGACTCCCAGACTTCCCTCACCCCGGACACGTCCTCCAGCTCCTCCGGTGGGACCCCAAGGCGTTCCCAGGCCAGCCGAGAGACATAGTCCCTCCAGCGTGTCCTGGGTCTTCCCCGGGGCCTCCTCCCGGTGGGACATGCCCAGAACACCTCCCTAGGGAGGCGTCCAGGAGGCATCCTGAGCAGATTGCCCGAGCCACCTCAGCTGGTTCCTCTCAACGTGTAGGAGCAGCGGCTCTACTCCGAGCTCCTCCCGTGTGACCGAGCTCCTCACCCTATCCCTAAGGGTGCGCCCGGCCACTCTGCGGAGGAAGCCCATTTCAGCCGCTTGTATCCGCGATCTTGTCCTTTCGGTCATTACCCAAAGCTCATGACCATAGGTGAGGGTAGGAACGTAGATTGACCGGTAAATCGAGAGCTTCGCCTTCCGGCTCAGCTCCTTCTTTACCACAACGGACCGATACAGCGACCGCATCACTGCAGACGCTGCACCGATCCGCCTGTCAATCTCACGCTCCATCCTTCCCTCACTCGTGAACAAGACCCCGAGATACTTGAACTCCTCCACTTGGGGCAGAGACTCACCACCCACCCGGAGAGAGCAAACCACCTTTTTCCGGTCGAGAACCATGGCCTCGGATTTGGAGGAGCTGATTCTCATCCCAGCCGCTTCACACTCGGCTGCAAACCGCCCCAGTGCCTGCTGCAGGTCCTGGCTTGAAGAAGCCATCAGGACAACATCATCTGCAAACAGCAGAGATGAAATCCTGTGGTTCCCAAACCAGGCCCCCTCCGGCCCCTGACTGCGCCTAGAAATTCTGTCCATAAATATAATGAACAGAACCGGTGACAAAGGGCAGCCCTGGCGGAGTCCAACATGCACTGGGAACAGGTCTGACTTACTGCCGGCAATGCGAACACAGCTCCTGCTCCGGTCATACAGGGACCGGACAGCCCTTAGCAAAGAGCCCCGGACCCCATACTCCCAGAGCACCCCCCAAAGGACACCACGAGGGACACGGTCGAATGCCTTCTCCAGATCCACAAAACACATGTGGACTGGTTGGGCATACTCCCATGAGCCCTCGAGGACCCGATGGAGAGTATAGAGCTGGTCCAGTGTTCCACGACCAGGACGAAAACCACACTGCTCCTCCTGAATCCGAGGTTCGACTATCGGTCGGATTCTCCTCTCCAGTACCCTGGAATAGACCTTACCGGGAAGGCTGAGGAGTGTGATTCCCCTGTGATTGGAACACACCCTCCGGTCCCCCTTCTTATACAGAGGGACCACCACCCCGGTCTGCCATTCCACAGGTACTGTCCCCGACCGCCACGCGATGTTGCAGAGACGTGTCAGCCAAGACAGTCCCACAACATCCAGAGACTTGAGGTACTCAGGACGGATCTCATCCACCCCCGGAGCCTTGCCACCGAGGAGCTTGCCAACCACCTCAGTGACTTCAGCCAGGGTGATGGACGAGTCCGCCTCTGGGTCCCCAGTTTCTGCTTCCTCCTCGGAAGACGTGACAGTGGGATTGAGGAGATCCTCAAAGTATTCCTTCCACCGCCCGACAACATCCCCAGTCGAGGTCAGCAGCTCTCCACCCGCACTGTAAACAGTGTTGGTGAAGCACTGCTTTCCCCTCCTGAGGCGTCGGACGGTTTGCCAGAATCTCTTTGAGGCCGTCCGATAGTCCTCCTCCATGGCCTCCCCGAACTCCTCCCAACCCCGAGTTTTTGCCTCTGTGACCGCCCGAGCCGCGGCACGCTTGGCCTGCCGGTACTCATCAGCTGCCTCAGGAGTCCCACGAGCCAACAAGGCTCGGTAGGACTCCTTCTTCAGCTTGACGGCATCCCTTACTTCCGGTGTCCACCACCGGGTTCGGGGATTGCCGCCGCGACAAGCACCACAGACCTTACGACCACAGCTACGAGCAGCCGCATCAACAATAGAGGTGGAGAACATGGCCCACTCGGAGTCCATGTCTCCAACCTCCCCCGGGATCAGGGAGAAGCTCTCCCGGAGGTGGGAGTTGAAGACTCCCCTGACGGAGGGCTCCGCCAGACGTTCCCAGCAGACCCTCACAATACGCTTGGGCCTGCCAGGTCTGTCCGGCTTCCTCCTCCGCCAGCGGATCCAACTCACCACCAGGTGGTGATCAGTTGACAGCTCAGCCCCTCTCTTCACCCGAGTGTCCAAGACACGCGGTCGGAGGTCAGATGACACGACAACAAAGTCGATCATCGACCTCCGACCTAGAGTGTCCTGGTGCCACGTGCACCGATGGACACCCTTGTGCTCGAACATGGTGTTTGTTATGGACAAGCTGTGGCTAGCACAGAAGTCCAATAACAAAACACCGCTCGGGTTCAGATCGGGGAGGCCGTTCCTCCCAATCACGCCCCTCCAAGTGTCACTGTCGTTACCCACATGGGCGTTGAAGTCCCCCAGGAGAACAACGGAGTCCCCGGTTGGTGCACTGTCTAGTACCCCTCCCAGGGACTCCAAGAAGGCCGGGTACTCTGCACTGCTGTTTGGCCCGTAGGCCGACACAACAGTGAGAGACCTGTCCCCGACCCGAAGGCGCAGGGACGCGACCCTCTCGTTCACCGGAGTGAACCCCAACACGCAGCGGCTGAGCTGTGGGGCAATGAGCAAGCCCACACCAGCTCGCCGCCGCTCCCCGCGGGCAACGCCAGAGAAATGGAGAGTCCAACCCCTCTCAAGAAGATGGGTTCCAGAGCCCAAGCTGTGTGTGGAGGTGAGGCCGACTATATCTAGCCGGTAACGCTCAACCTCCCGCACAAGCTCAGGCTCCTTCCCCCCCAGCGAGGTGACATTCCATGTCCCCAGAGCTAGTCTCCATGTCCGGAGATCCGGTCGTCGAGGTCCCCGCCTTCGACTGCTACCCGGATCTCTCCGCACCCGCCCCATGTGTGCATGAAAGAAAAGAAAACTGCAGGTATGTTTGTGATCAGGAAACAACATTATAACATACATCAGAAAATAATGCAGCATTGTTTTCTGAATGGGGATAGAAAATGTGGGGATCATATTAAGGTATAGCACATAACCAGTTTATTAAGACACACCTCTAAAATTGTGTTAGTCTCACATTCGTCAAACTAAGTGGACCCCACGGAGAGATTTGCTGAATTTGATGAAAAAGCATTGAGGATGGGACTTGCTGACTCCACCACAAAAAGTAACATGTTTGCAGGTAAACACATGAAACTGCAGCCCACTAGAGATGCTGGTCTATATCAGCACATTATATAGGCCTCCAGTTTTATTGCCTTTTATTAGCCTATGTAATGTGGGCTCTGTGCTTTCTAAGCATCTGGATGTTGCTGAGGTAGAGGAGAATACATTTGAGTTTGGTTTGGATCAATAAAAAGATATAACAGCATCTGCGCATGAAGCAGATAGTAAAAGGAATCTTGTCTAATCCTACCCTATAAGTCTATTACAATTAATTCCACTACTGCAGTATCTTGTACTAGGTGAACATAAGGAACCAATCTTAAAAAGTCCAATATTGTACAAAACTGACTCCTTAAGCCATGTTATAATGTTGTTACCTCAGACAGACTAATTATAAAGAGTTACTCAAACAAAACAAAACACAACTCCAGGTATGTCTACAAGCTCAAAATGATCTGTTCCACCTTGTGACCTCATCAAGCTGTAGTTTAAGTTAACAGCTATCTTTTACAGATTGGCAATTCCAGGGCCAAAATCATCCAAATGATTCTAGTGAAGGTGTGTGGAGTTTAAAACACAGAGGAGAAGATCCTGTAATACCACATGACATCACAGTGTTTTCTGTGCGAGAATAACTCAGCCTAAATATGCAGGATTTCTGAGTTAAACACATGTGAGTGAAACAAAACTCCAACTTGATGAGGAAACAACATTATAAACATAGCTCAGAAAATAGGCCCTTTATGCCTTGGATGTATAAACCACATTCGAAGACTGGTTCTCATAGTTGAATTCATTCATGATTATATGCTCATACCACAGCCACAGCTGCCCTGCGTCCCAGCTTCTCAGACCATAGCTCACTCACTCATATGCCACATAGCTGGGAATGAACTGCCAAATTTTGGGTCTGGGCAAATGCCACTGAGCCACTGCCACCTATGGTGGTTCACTTAACAAACCACTACTTATTGGCTGGTAAGAAATGTTAAAAAAAAACACTGTCTTCAAAACATGAAAAAAACACTAGTAAATTTAACCTGTTTGCAGCGGTCGAAATGTATTTTCCCGAACATATTCCTAGAAGCTTAATTATTCACCACAATGAGTTTCTAAGCATTTTTCACAACGTTCAGAGGCCAGATTAGAGTTTTGTGGTCACTGTAATTATGCCAACAAGTAGCATGCTAACAGCACATCTGCCTTACTTCCTGGTTTGCAGACAATACAGTCACTTAGATAGATGCAGGCAGCACACAGCGGTGTCCTTTTAACCTTAAGAACTGGTTATGGGCAACAGCAGCTCAGCTGGGTTGAGTGTTCGTCCTCTGATCTGAAGGTTGGAGGTTTGAAGCCAGCTCTTGACATAAATATCATTGGTAGAGTGGGTCATATCCAGTGACCCAACACATCCAATCTTGCCCCCAGTGTTTGTGTACACTGGTACATGAATGTGTGTACAAATAGGTAAAGCGCTTTGAGTACCTTGAAGAAGGGGGAGAGTCCAGCCCCTCTCAAGAAGTTGGGTTCCAGAGCCCAAACTGTGCGTGGAGGCGAGGCCGACTATATGTAGTCGGTAACACTCCACCTCCCACACAAGCTCAGGCTCCTTCC
Organism: Periophthalmus magnuspinnatus; assembly: GCF_009829125.3. Lineage (NCBI taxonomy): Eukaryota > Metazoa > Chordata > Actinopteri > Gobiiformes > Gobiidae > Periophthalmus > Periophthalmus magnuspinnatus. Next base: position 26,214,203 of record NC_047138.1, on the reverse strand, counting down.
CCCCCAGCGAGGTGACATTCCATGTCCCCAGAGCCAGTCTCCATGTCCAGAGATCCGGTCGTCGAGGCCCCCGCCTTCGACTGCCGCCCAGATCTTCAAGCACCGGCCCCTTACGGATCCTCTTGCAGGTGGTGGGTCCACATGAGGACGGCCCCACGTCATTCCTTCGGGCTGAGCCCGGCCGGGCCCCGTGGGGAAAGGCCCAGCCACCAGGCGCTCGCTGTCGAGCACCCACCCCAGGCCTGGCTCCAGGGTGGGGCCCCGGTAACGCCGGTCCGGGCGACGAAGCTTGCCTTGTTTTTTCACTCTTCATAAGAACTGAACTGCTCTTCGTCTGAGCCGTCCCCCTGGACCTGTTTGCCATGGGTGACCCTGCCAGGGGCATGAAGCCCCCGACAACATAGCTCCCAGGATCATTCGGGCACTCAAACCCCTCCACCACGTTAAGGTGGCGGTTCAGGGAGGGGGAAGATGGAAAAGTGCTATATAAAAATGTGACCACTGACCATTTACCATATATCTGGAGGCAAGGTAAATTTGACTTAATAATATGACAAAATTGGGTACACATGCCAACAATTAACCCAAGCTTCCATGTCTTTAAATGCAGTGAGCGTATTGTACATACTCGTGGTGTCCCCAGCCGAGCTCTGGGAGGTAGGGCAGTTTCTTGATCCTGATGATGGAGTCGTAGAGTGAAGGCTGCAGGGCCTGAGCCACGGCGTTGGCCAGGATCACAGCGATCATCACGGGAAGAATGTGAGAAATCTGACCCGTCAACTCAAACACGATCACCGCCGTGGAGACTGTGTGGGTGACTGCTCCAGACAGGGCCGCAGCACCTAAGGGAGACACAGAGGGGAGAGAGGTGAGAGAGGGTGAGGGAGAGCAGGGTGAGGGTAAGAGGAGTCAAGCACTAATGAAGCTGCATGTTCAAAGTGTGGTTCAGAGGGGCAAATTGAGATATTCAGCCTGCAGCTTCTATAATAAAATGTGTTCTTGAACAGTACTCAGTACTCTGAGCTTAAACAGTGTACTACGTTATTATTTGTTATTATTATTATTAAAATTATTATTTTAATGCTGCCTCTTTGCCTAAAATGTCCCACAGTATGGCTTTAAATGTATAATGCATTTATTCAATCGCAGATGTTTTATAGCCAAAATATATCTACTTATAAATCACTCAGCGGGCTCCCCTCTCCACAGATCTATCCTGTTATTTGGCCTGATGATGTCACCTACTTGTCTCCATGGGCATAGATAACACATAAACAAAGACAACTTTAAAGCCATGATGTGAAACAATCCAAGCTTAGAAGAGCATGCATAAATGTATTCCGTCATACTGATTTAAGATCTAGAAATATCAATTAAACCAGACCCATTTTGCAAAAAACTGACCTTTCAGAGCTTTTAACCATCTTATAGTTGTTTCCATTCTCATTTACCCTCTTGAAGTTATATTTAGAGTTATTCTTGCATGTTTGAACAATCTTTAATCACTTATTTTCAAGAAGCCATATTGCCACCGGCATACGCCCACTGCTCTGTACTTACTCCGTTCACCAATTGTATTTTCTTAATTGGTGATATGCGTAGGATTCCGCAGCGTCGCGTAGTAATTTTGACACAAAAATATGCAGCTCGCTACCGTAATATGCAGGTTTACTTAGGAGGGGCCGACAGCTCCACAGCTCTTTGTTGTGATGACATTCACGGCAACGTCAGCTCTCATTGGACACCGCAGTTTTCTAATATGGAAATCAGCTGACTTGTTTGTTTTATTAAGATGAATATTGTGATTTAAAATGTGCAAATGATAACATAATGCTCCACAGGTGTCATAGATTATAACTATAGAGCAAACTCAAGCACAAAATGTGCTCTTTAAGTGACAGTGATCTGAGAGCTGTAATATGTAAAGCTATTTAAAATAGTTTGCTCCCTCTTGAAATGCCCTCTCCTAGCCCCCTATAGTAAGTATCACTCCACTCCTTGGCCTCTTAAATGTATAAAGCACATATAAACCTTTCACTTAATTTAATCCAAGGAACTTCAATATTCCCACATCTCTTTCCCTCCAATAACTCAAGTCGAAATCGCTATAAAAAGGTAGGCAGAGCCGCGCAGGGAGAACGAGCAACTGCTGAAAACAGATGAGTTCAATACCACTAGAATAAGACAGACCACAATGAAAGTCTATAATCAAGTCAGCCCGAATGGAAGCGCATGGCGGAGGCTGGGAAACCATTGTTCTTCCCAGTATTTTAATTAAGATGGCATCTGCTTCTCCGGTCTGACATTTAGTGCTTAAAGCCAGCTCCACATGAACGATGCGAAGATTGAGAAAAGCCTTAGTCATCAGCTACATCAAAACAACATCAGCACTGCTCCGCCAACACTGCAGCTCCAATCTGTAACAGGAGTTTAATCAGAGTGACTGTAGACAAGCAACTCAGAGCTCGTTAGACAAGACTTCAACAAGACAGACAAGACACTGACAGAGCTTCCACACTGCAAACCTTTTAGTTCACTTTTGACTCGATATTGTGAAACGTGTTCACCCAAATAAATACTAAACAAGTAGGTACTCTGAGAGGATGGAAACTAGATATTGTGTTAATTCATTGTTCCCATAATTTATGCTGGAGTGAAGTGTTGGCATGGGTAGCACTCATGCATCATCACAGGGTGCAGGGTTGAATTTTCTGTGTAGAGTTTGCATGCTCTCTCCCCATTTGGGTGAGTTCCCTCTGGGCATTACAGTTCCTCCCATCAACCAAAAACATGCACCACAGGTAAAATCCTCCAGCTAATTTCCTAACCGAGCCTATCCCAAAATCTGGAGATGGGTCCTCAAGCACTGGTTGAAGGATGGGTAAAATGCAAAGAGTGAATTTCTCTTATGAGGGATTAATAAAGTCACATGGTGATTTCACAGTTTTATTCCAAATGGCCAGACTTTACTGTGACTGGAGTGCGCAAAGTGGGTGTCTTGCCCATAGATGCAACAACAGCATTCACTTGACAGAGGTTTGAACCGGAGACCTTCTGCAACCTGCAGTATCATGGCTCAAAACATATTTTTAAATGAATCTATTACAGATAATCCACACTTATTTTTGTCTACAATATTTTGTCAAAATCCCTTTTAGACATTTTGAGTAAACATTAAAAGATAACATACCCACGACAGCGTACCCTCCTGGCACAATGTTGTAGATGGTGCCGTCCATGTGAATGCCATCTGGGAACCAGGCTGCCATGCTCTCACCAACCAGACGCCCGAACGCTGCCCCTGGAACAAACAAACACCAGAATCTCAAATCAGCTCAGACCAAGGCTCTACTTCTGCTCCTCTCAGACACCAAATGGACATGTCTGGTGCTGGTCACACAAACACAGAGAGGTGTAAATATACTGGGCACTACAGGAATGATACAAGTAAATATCTCACAATGTGTAAAAGTACAATGGTGGAAGTCAATCAAACTGAACATTATAAGAAATGCAATAATGGATGTTTTTAATTGCACAATATAGAAAGAAATCCATCCTTTCAATGAGTGCATGCCTCTTCACAAACCTGTGTTTTATGGAAATTGTGTTTACTTTGGCTAAAATATTCCACACAATATTCCAAACTCATCTAACTTCATGGATTATGTTCTGAAGTATGGTTTTATCGTTTTATTTCCATGGAATCGTGCAGATGATTTATCACCTCTAGACTCCGTTGTTACAGGCTGAGAGATTTTGTGCATTTATAATAATTTATACAGTGATTTTAGACATTACAAAAATGTATTTAAAATTAATTTAAAAAGTTTCTTTCTAGTCACAAATATCCACCAGTCAGTTTAATCTTTGCAGCAGTTCCATGCCTCGGAAGAACCTACAAACATCATGCCAGCTCAATATTTTAAATCATAGCACATCACTCATTGCACACATTCATTACGGGAACCTTGGTAGTTAAAGGTCCTATATTATGCAAAATTGACTCGTGCGAGCTTTAAGCCATGTTATAATGTTGTTATCTCATCAAAAACACAGTTGTGTTTTGTTTCATTCACACATGTTTGAGGAATCCTGGATTATTAGTCTGTCTACATCTGCAAAGTTCAAAATGCTCTGTTCCAACTTGTGATGTCACGAAGTGGTCGTTTTCAAGTTAACAGCCTACCTATAGTTTTTGGTTCAGTAAAGACTGGCAATTCCAGAGCTAAAATTATCCAAATGATTCCATTATCGACATGTCATCACAATGCGGAACAGCCTGTTTTCTGTTTGAGAGAAGAACCTACATATGCAGGGTTTATGCGTTAAACATATGTGGAAGAAAAAAAAAAAACACACTCCAGGTATGTTTTTATAACATAGATCAATAGTGTAATATGGGTCCTTTAAAAGAAAAACTAGAAATCCATTGTGAAGTGCATGTGTGTGGTTAATGGATAAGAGAAAAAAAAGATAAAATAAGTAAATGGTTTAATAATAATAATAATAATAATAATAATAAACTTCACTGTAATGACATTGAAACTTACCAATGACAAACACTGGCATAAAGGCTCCACAGGGCACTGGGATGGTGGTTGCCAGGGCTGACATCCAGAACTAAAAATCAGACAGAAAAAACATGGCATTTCAATTAGCTCCATATTACAGAGAGCCCTCATATGATAGCTCCGTGCAGTTGTGTGAGCAGCAGAGAGGACGCAGCCATGCACAGCTTCATACAGCGGTTAGATTGACTTGTCATTTTCACTTCTCATTTGGCACTGACCTGAAATAAATCTCTGCTAATAAGCGCAGTGTGGTGAATGGGATACATTGTTCTCGACGAGCAACAGAGGACGGATAATTAGGAAAAGACAAATAAAATGTCCCCACTGACAACGTGACAGACATAACTGAACCAGAGTCTGAGAGAGCTTAAAGATCGGTAGAATATAACTTTAACTATAGCTTTTTTGTAGTTGTTCCATCAGACACACTGAACAGAACTGGACACTTATGATTTAACAGCTGACAGATATCACACTACATGAAGATGAGCCAAGACAAGACAGTCACGACTCACTCTGGTCTTCAAAGAGCTAAATGGCACACCATTTGTCCAAGCATTAACAGCATACAGTTATTGTATAGTTTGTATGTTGGTTAGAATGTAGGTGGAGTCTATACCAACAACTATGAGTTTTAGGCAGGAAGAAACCAGGGGAAAGGATAATTTCAAAGGATGAGAGAGACATACACAGGCAATTATAAACCAATTCATCCACTCAGAACCGTTTCCTGCTTTGTTAAGGCCTTGTGCAAAAATGTATGTATAATCTAAAACACCCATGGGTCATTATGTTATAATTTGCACATTTTAGATCGCAATATTCATCTAAAACAACTTAATAAAAGAAATAAGTCTACGTTAGAAAACTGTGGTGCCCAATCGGAGCTGACGTCGCTGTAAATGTCATCACAAGTCAGCACCTCTCAAGGATAACTGTAGATAACACATATTGCAGATAAAATACTTGTACCAAAATGTCTACATGGCCCTGCTGAATCCTGTTCGTATCACCAATTAAGACAATGAGAACAGTGGGCGTGTACCTGTGGCAATGAAAATAGGGATTTATCGCAATATGGCGTCTTGAAAATAAGCTATTAAAGATTGCTCAAACATGGATGAATCACTCTAAATGCAACTTCAGGTGTGTAAATGGTGAGGAGAAATAATTATAACATGATTAAAAGCTCTGAAAAGTAAATTTTTGCAGAATAGGTCCGTTTCAAGTTTATGGATCCCAGGAGGACATTTTGCCCTGTGCAATCCCTTGGGCATTCTAGTTGCCGTTTCTAAGTGACATTTTGAGGACATTTGACCATTCATGACATTTTGTTTTGAACTCTTCATTGCTATGACGACGGCACTAATCACCCCAAAATTCATGGAGAGCTAGATACTTCTGCCCTCTACTAATATACACAACAACACTGGGTTACGCAAAGGGTAACGCAAAGTAAGTCTCCACTGTGTAAGTCTCAATATAAGTCTTAGATATCCAGGGGCATCAAACCCACAACCTGCCCATAGTACGCTATTTTCTGATCTATGTATATAGTACAAAGGAGGAAAGGGGAGAGAGGACAGATACAGGAGCACAGACAGACCAATAAGTATACCGGTAATTAAAAACTCTGATATGCTGCTCAAGTTTGTCTAATCACTTGCACAATGCTCTGTTATATCTCATTGTATTTCAAGTGAGCAGGAAACAACAGAACAAGTTTTACCGAGGGATAAGAGATTGATTTTAAAGGTCCTATATTATGCAAAATTGATTCTTTTGAGCTTAATGTCATGTTAGAACATTATTTCCTCATCAAAATCATTCCCGGGGCTGTGTTTTGTTTCATTCACATGTTTAACACGCAAACCCTGCATATTCAGGCTCTATTCTTGTCTCAAAATGAAACACTGTATTCCACCTTGTGATGTCATGCAGCAAGTGCTCCACTGTGTTTTTAAATTCCATACACCTTCACTAGAATCATTTGGATGATTTCAGCTCTATAATTTCAAATTAACAACCTTTTTTGTTTAGTTCAGGACAGATTGGCAGACTCCCGCTTCATGACATCGCAAGATAGCTCCAGATTTTTAAGGAAGTAATACCATTCTAACATGACATAAAGCTCAAACGAGTCAATTTTGCATTGTATAGGACCTTTAAAATGAAGGTTATCCCTCTGTAAAAATTGTTCTGCCATTTCCTGCTCACTTGAAATACAATGAGATATAATGGAGCATTGTGCAAGTGATTAGACAAACTTGATCAGTGTCTCAAATAGACTTTTTAATTATACTTATTGGTCTGTCTCTGCTCCTGTATCCGCCCTCGCGCTCCTTTCCTCCTCTCTTTCTTTCTCCTCCCTCCTTTTCTTTCTCATCCCCTCTCCTCTTGTGCAGCAGCGACTATAGTTAGCGGTAATTAAGGCTGGCTGGTGTAATGGCTCTCCTTGTGTAACCCTACCCTCCGCTGCGTTCACACTCACATACGGGCGTAGGAGTTCTCGCCGATACAGACATGAGAAGGAGACAAAACGCCATCAAAAAACGATTCACCCACAGCTCAGGAGATTACATAAAGAAACATGAAAAAGATTGGATAGACTTTTTTGTTTTGTTTAAAATAATGAAGCAAGTATAGAAAGGATAATCTCTATCTGAAGTTGTCTGTTGTGCAGTTGTCAAGAAAACATATTAAGTGTAAATGTCAGTTTTCAAAGCAAGCATCACCCTAGAAAATGTTTGGCTTTTCAAATACCACTAGAGCTAAACTAAATCTTAACAGGACTACACAGGTAAACATGTCTAAACCAGGTCTTAATAAAGTGGATTTAAGCTTGAGTAGTAAAGAAGAGTGATTGCTGTAAAAAAACAAAAAAAAAACCCAACAAAACAATAGTAATGAAAAATTCAGAATAATGGAAGCTGTTTAATTTAAAAACATATACTCACACCTCTGCAAGGTGAAAGCTGTTAGCACTGCCTGGAGCTATAGCAGTCAAACAGTGGGCATTACACTATGGGGTATTCATTGCTAACTATAATTAGATCACCATGTTCCCTTTTATCATTTTTTAAAATGCTACATTCGCCTAAAACAACAAATCAACATGTTTAGTAGGTTTCACTTTTTTGTTTCTGGTGCTCTGAAACCCTCCTCCCTCAACCCTCTGCACTAAGTCACTCCCCATTCAGAGTGCTAAAATGTTACAATCCATGTGCATTTTGTTAATTAACCTACTGCGCATTGCATCAGGTTTGTGAAGTTGTAGTATATCATTTTATATCATGTGTTTTCTGTGTGGGAGGATAGGTGACCTAGGCTTGTGGGCTGAGCATTGAATAGAATCAGGCTAAATTACTCAAACATGCATGGGTAACATATAAAACCTCTTCAGGCATGTTTTTGATGAGGGGACAGCGTTATAACATGGTAGCAACCTCCAAAAAGTTGATTCTGGGTGATGCCCACCTCTTTAATATTACAATTTGTATTACTTTGACAAATTCTTCCCCTGCAGCTTTTACATCCAACTGTAGACTTACAAATTCCAGTTATGTTTGAGAAAATGTACTAAAAAAAAAATCTACTTTACTTTGCACCTCTAGCCATCAAGGTAATGGAAATGGAGACGTCTGGTTTGACACAGTTGAACATTGGCAGCTGATTGATAACTAATGCATGGCCAAAGGCATGTTCCAACACCATTATAGGCTACACTATATTTATGCTCTCCTAGCAATCACTGGAACGTATTCTTCAGCCCTATGACTCACAACCGCACAGGAATCATAAAATTTTCATCTCATTTGATCTAATGCAAGTATAAGTGTAAGTATACATCTCTGTATGCATGACCTGATGTGGGTAAGCCAGAGGAGAAGAGAGGGCCTAAGGGAGACAAACAAGAAACACTCTGATAATGGTTTGTCAATGGAGCGGCTCGAAATGGGTGAATAGGCTCCAACCTGCAGGAAAGTCAATTACTATGTAGCTAATGACAAGCATAAATTCTGACTTTGGCGTGATTTTAATTAGACTAATATGTTACAGCTCTGCTCTGGGGCCAGACTATTTTAGGTGAAGAGAATTATTCATGATAGATACATTGGAATATCTATTTGAGATTACAGAAAGATTGTGGAGAAGGGTTTACTTTTGAGTAAACAATTTTAAATCTGTCTTCAGGGACAGTTACAAAATCAACAAATTTATGGTAATGTGGCGTAAAAGTCGATAGTACACCAAAGGGAGAAATATCACCTTAAGCAAGATGTAAGCTATGTTTAAATTGGTTACCTCACACACACGTGCACACTGCCTGCTCATATATGAGAGCTCTCAACACTGGGAGCATTTTTCAAAAGCTGGGTCAAAGGTCAAAGGATCAAATATGCCACTACGTATAATGAAATTACATTTTTGTATTGAGGGATTGTTGGTTTAACTTTTAACTTCAAATTAACTGTTCTATAATTGTATGTATAGAGTGTGTTGTGTGTAGGAGTGTGATGGTGTGTGATTGTTGCTGTTCTTTTCCCTATCCTGTAGACTCTTTACCATCAATATGCCAAGGAACTGAAGATGTAAAATTTAAAATGTCCATTAATATGTGCTGTCCCTTTACAAAAAAATAAAAAAACGAATAAAATACGATCACAGCAAGAGGTTGGCTTTACACTATATATTTTATGTATAGCTTCTCTGGTTTCTTCACATTGGCTCGTAGATCAAAAAAGCAGATTTGTTTGAGTGAAAAATATGGTTTGACCAAAGACGGTATTTTATGTTTTATGAGACAGTGACCAGCCCAGGACAATAGACCCCACTGACCCAATATTTCACATCAGCAAGGAAGCTGATTTAGGGTCCTTCACTTATGGTATATGTGCGATTTTGGTACAAGTCTAGTTCTCAGTTCCTTCAGAATGGACAAAAGAAACTATATTCCAAATGATAACCTTTTAAAAACTTGGTACTATTAAATGGTCCTATATTACACAAAACTGACTCTTGTGAACTTTAAGCCATCTTATAATGCTGCTACCTCCTCAAAAACATACCTGGAGTTGAGTTTTGTTTCGTTCACACATGTTTGAATAATCCTATCTTATTAGTCTGTACATCTCCAAAGCTCAAAATGCTCTATCCCACCTAGTGATGTCATGAAGTGGCAGTTTTCATGTTAATAGCTACTTTTTACATTTAGTTCAGCAGAGCTTGTCAATTCCACGGCTGAAATTATCAAAATTATTCTAGTGAACGTGTATGGAGTTTAAAAACACAGCAACGTCAGTTCTACGGAACTACGGAACGTACATTGTGCCTTTATTTCTTTAAAACGAGAAATACAAAAAATTTAACCATATTATGTTTTTTCTCCTCATTAGATTTCTCAGAGTTGCATTTTCAGTGTTACGTTTGTGTTTTCAAAGCTAAAAAACACATACCTCCTGCTTGCTGAAATGCCACTACAAAGAGACAGAGAATTTGTTTTGAATAGGAAATCAACAGATCTGTTTTTATTTTTTAAATGGTTTTAGATCAGTAAAACAGTTTTCAGTGGAAAAAAAAGTTATGTTACGTTAAAAATGTTAGTTTATTATTACATAGTTTAGTCCTAAAACTAAAATGAAAATATCCAAAATGAGTTCAGATATGAATGGAGGACATAGGTTATTCATGGTGAAGAGCTGTAGCAGAGACGTACTATATGGGCCATGTGTAGCCTTCATTTCACCCGTCAGTCATCTGGGACATTGTGCGACTATGAGGAGGACAGTCTATCGCCCTGGGCTTTCAAGGGACCTCAGGGGCCCTCAGACTAGTCCCAGTCCAATTACACTATAGGACCATCTCTCCCCTACACACTAAGGTACACAGTGTAATAATAAACTCGGAAAGTGCTACCATTGCATAATGAACATTGCTTGAAATAGCTCCACCTAAAACTGAAATCTGCCAGGTTTGTATGTGTTGGAATTACACCTCAGTCACACACCTGCGACGGAGCCTTGCACAACACCAAGCGCGTAATATTCCATTGGTTTGATTAAATGATTATAGAACAATAACAAATTCTGAAGTGCGATATAGCGATTCTGAAAATTTCACGATAAATGATAATATTGAGATACATTTATAACACTTTCACAATAAGCTTTCTAAGTGAATTGTTTTAAACTGTGGCCAGCCAGCAATGTATAAATAGTACAATGAGAGACAGATGTCATCACATAGGCCTAATACTACATAAAATTTAGAAAAATGGCCCCACTAGTGCAAATAAGAGCTAGTGTATGTTGAACGATAAGTGGATATACAAATTATTGTGACAGGCTTACCTCCCAATGTTAGAATGTTGTTACCTCATCAAAAACATACCCGGAGTTGTGTTTTGTTTCATTCACAGTAATCCTCCAAAGTGGCGCACTTCACACTTCCTGTATTATCACATGACATCACGAGTTGGAGTAGAGTATTTTCTTTCTGAGAGAAAGCCTAAATATGCATGGTTTGTGCTTGTGAATGAAACAAAACCAAAGTCAAGGTATGTTTTTAATGAGGAAACATTATACCATAGATCAGAAAATGGCGTAATATGGGCCCTTTATATATGACAGTGTGACTTGTTAATTAATAAGACTGTTTTATCTAAGCAAAATCTTTCAACTATATGTAACATTGTCTCGGGACCCAGGCATAAAACCTTGGTATCAACAGGATTTTAAAAAATGTATCTTTTTAACACGTCCTTTTACTGCATTAACCAGTCTATTAAGAAGCATTGTATTAATTAAACTCAAACTGTTGTATACAAATCAGACTGTATAAAGAAGTGGACTACGTGAGTGTGACGTCACCCATAGCGTTCAGTTCCAGTCAAATGAAGCTCATTGAGGCTAGCAGTTATAAAGCTGAATTTGGAGCAGACTTCTATAGCGATTAGAGAGCGGAATAGTGTGAGATGATGGAGCCAGACGCGCACCCCATGCTGACCTTCTATTTGGAACCTGGCAGCTACCAGCTTAGCTATGTCAATTGATATATATAGTCTATGATGTAACTTTTTTTTATGAGCACCATTATTGTACTGTTGGCTTGTCAACTTGTCAAATTGTAATGTCATTTACTAAAGCAACTTACGGTAAATAAAGTTTAATAAAATAAACTTGATTAAGAAGAAAAAAAAACAACATCTAAACCTACAGGACTTTCGGGGGTCAATATTCACACATATTAGATGGAGATAAGGAAATGCCCAACAGATAGTTTTAAAACTTGGGCATAAGATGAATAAGTTTGGCTTCACTAGCTTCTATTGAAAACCCAGTGAAACAAGTTCAATCTTCGAAATCCACATCGTCGCCGGTGGCATCCATCTACAACATTTCACCACATTCTTCACTTGTGCAATTTCAACTCCAGTAAAAGATGGATGAGCTAACCAGTGAGAGCAGACACCAAAACCTAAGCAGAGGGAGAAGCCGCTTTTTTCTGTGCATCCCAACAAAATGGCTGCCATGTTAAATAAAGAAAACATTCATTACTGGAGAGGAGGAGAGAGAGTGCAATTTGAGCTTTGAATCCAGCTGAACTGTGCAAAGCTGTAATTATAGCGGGAATGTGTCATGTGACCGCAGTGAGACCCATGGCGATAGAAAGACGGAGGTCTGAGCAGGTGCAGGGCCAATTAAACTCCAGAAAAGAACACTGTAGCATGTGCCATAACAGGGACTGACTACTTAAGATTATATGTTTAAATATTCACATTGACAGCGTTTAGAAAGAGACTGTACTGCAGGGTGTCAGATTACATCAAGACATTCTATATAGCTTTAATTAGAATGGGAGCAGGGAAAAATGTATATTAACTTTCCCTCTTTTTTATCTCGAGGGGCATTCCTGCATGGTAATATCTAGTATGTATGAATGTATGTATGATTTTGACCTCCGTTTCCTTAGATACATGTTATGTTCAGATTAAATATAGCTTTTACTGATAGCAATTGTAAAGCTGATTTATTCCAAATTACAATAACGTTGGAGATGATGGCCAAGTTGTTCATGTTATAATTGGTGTTTTGGTTCTCAAGACTATTATGAAATTCAGCATCCTGGGCGCTTCCGGGTCACCACCAGTGATGGCAGCGTGAAAAGTCCGCAGCGACAAATTGATTAAAAAAATCCCCTAAACGAACTTATGAAGCGTGTTCTGCCACACTAGGAATGTGTTAAAAGGGGAAGAAAATGACATCCAAGAAAAGTCAAAGGAGGAACGCTCCACTACACGAGAAAAACTTTGAAGATGAAGACGCTAACTCTGTTAGCCAAGATGAGGGCAGCGGTGAGGCCGGCGGCGAGGATAAACTGTCATTAATCCTGAAGGAAATTAGAGAGATGCGAGAGGAGAATAAAAATCAATTTGGCGACTTAAAACAAGATATTGCACAGACAAATGTGAGATTGGACGAAGTGGAGCAAAGGTTTGTAACTATCGATGATCGTGTGCAGGGGGCGGAGGACATCATTACTGAATTAGTGAAGCAACAAGTGCAACTTCAACTAAAAGTATCTGACTTAGAGGGACGCTCCCGTAGGAAGAACATAAGAATTTACGGTGTCCCGGAGGGGGCTGAGGGGTCCACGGCTCTATCAGTTATCCCGTTTGTGGAGCAGTTACTGCGTGAAAACCTGGATCTCCCAACTACTAAAGATTTGCTAATCGAGAGAGCGCATCGAGCCTTGGCGCCGCGACCCCCGGTGGACAGCCAGCCCAGATCTATAATCATCAGATTCCAAAGTTACCGGATCAAAGACGAAGTGCTCAGAGCGGCCTGGCAAAGGAAAGGCTTCACATGGAAGGGGAGCAAAATCAACCTGGATCACGACTACGCGCCAGATGTTTTGGCAAGAAGAAAGGAATACGGAGAGATCAGGAGGGTCCTTAAAGCAAGCAGCATAAGATTTCAAACGCTGTATCCAGCTCGACTTAAGGTCTTCCTGAAGGATGAGACGAAGATATATGATTCAGTAGAGGAGGCTGCGTCAGATCTGGCTGATAAAGGTTTACCTGTAACGAGGGTGGAGCGCCCGGTTTCCTCTCTGGAGAAACTACAGCGGTACAGTTGGATGCCAGCGCCAGGACGACGTAAACGGGGTTTTAAAGAAAAGCTACAGGTGTTCAGGCGGGAAGTATCTGAAGGTACCAGCAATTGAAGGAGCAATAATGGACAGGTATGGAGTGGATATATTTTGAGAAGGACTTAAGAACTTGGATGCAGGACGTGAAATATTTAATGTCGGGGACAATAGTAAAATGACTGTTTCAGAGGGCCCTCGACGCCAAGCAGGCCAAAGAGGATATCCCCTGGAGCCGAGGTCCAATAGAGTTGGGACCTCATCCTTGGAAGTGGGTATGAATGTTCGCGGTTTAATTGTTTTAACTACTACAAGGTTTAGTTGTAGTTTTTATGTTCGTGTTTGTTGTTTCGTTAAAAGGGGTAGCTACACAATAGTTCTGATTGGAGTTGTTTACTTTACTAGACTAAGGAAATATGCATAGTGATGTACTGAAATGCATTTCTTTTAACGTGAATGGAGTATTAAATCCAATTAAGCGATCTAAAATTCTTTCTAAACTTAAAAAAGAAAAGGCCCAAATAGCTTTTCTCCAGGAAACACATATGTCTGGGTTAGAGCACGCTAAGCTTCAGAGGCAAGGTTTTAAATATGTATTTGCCTCATCATACAAACAGGCTCATAAAAGAGGAGTTGCCACATTAATATCTAGTGAACTGACATATGAACATGGGTCCGAGATTATAGATGAGGGAGGACGATTTATTAAAATTACTGGTAGATTAGAGGGCATTGATATAACTTTGATAAATGTATACGCTCCACCAGGGAGTGATTGGCCCTTCTATAAAAGCATCTTTGAGCTGATGGCCACGTCCCATGGTCTGGTGATTTGTGGCGGAGATTTTAATATCAGGCTAGACCCAAACCTGGACTCATCACGGAGGAGCACCCAGAGTAACCCACTAACAAAAAAAGTTAGATCCTTGATGGAGGAGCTGGGTGTTATAGATGTATGGAGAGATATGCACCCAACAACTAGAGATTATACACATTTTTCAAGCCCACACTCAGTTTACTCAAGGATTGATTATTACTTTGTCTTTAGTTCTGATAGACTTAAGATAAAGGATTCTCAAATATTAACGATCGACATATCAGACCATAGCCCAATAATCCTGCTGCTAGATTTAAAAAAAGATACAAAGAGAACCTCGTGGAAACTTAATTCAAATATTCTCAATGACTCCACAACAGTAGAGAAACTTAAAAAAGATATTAAAGAATATCTGGAATTTAATGATGATGGTATAATTAAGCCCACAATCTTATGGGATGCATTAAAAGCAGTTTTAAGAGGGAAACTTATCTCCCTAACAGCGTTCATGAAAAAAACTAGGGGTCAAAGTCTGGCAGATCTACAGGCAAAATTGAAACAGATGCAAAACAGGGACAGCCAAAACATCAATGTCCAGTTGAGAGCTGAAATAAAGAAAGTACAGAAACAAATAGATGAGATTTATAATTTAGAAGTGCAAAAAAAGTTGACGTTTTTGAAACAGAAACACTATGAGGTTGGAGCAAGATCGGCAAAAATTTTGGCCTATAAACTGCGAAAACAACAAAGGGAGAATACAATTTATAAGATAAAAAATCCTACTACTGGTCAGGTGATAGATTCGAGGGAGAAAATTAAAGAATGTTTTGGGAAATTCTATCAAGAATTATATACTCAACCACCAGCAGCTAATGAGAAGAGTATTGATAGGTTTTTGAGTGGCCTTGAGCTGCCCAAAATCCAAGATTCACAAAATGAGATGTTAGTGAAACCAATCACAATCAAAGAAGTTAACCTTGCCATAACAAAGTTGAAGTCTGGTAAATCCCCAGGCTCTGATGGGTACACAGGAGAGTGGTATAAATGCCTGAGGGCAAATCTAACACCACTGTTGCTGCGGACATTTAACTGGGTATTACAAACAGGTGAAATTCCTCCCTCATGGTGCGAAGCCATTATATCACTGATCCCAAAAGAAAATAAAGACAAACAAGAATGTGGAAACTATAGACCTATAAGTGTCCTCAATGTGGATTATAAATTATTTACTTCCATATTGGCACGTCGATTAGAAAATATTCTGCCAGAGATAATTAATCTAGACCAGACAGGATTTATTCATCAAAGACAAACATTGGACAACATCAGGAAGTCACTACATATTATAGATCACGTAACACGTCAAAAAACTGAAGCATTAATAGTGGGGCTAGATGCAGAAAAGGCCTTTGACTCTGTAAGGTGGCTTTTTCTCTATAAAGTAATGGACAGATTTGCTTTTCATGGCAAATTTACCAGAGTGATCCAATCTCTATATTCAAAACCAACTGCACAGGTAAAAATTAATGGTGATCTCTCAGACTCATTTCAGTTGGAAAGGGGAAGTAGACAGGGCTGCCCAATTTCTCCGCTGTTATTTTCTTTATTTATTGAGCCTCTTGGACAATGGATAAGACAAAGCTCCCAGATTAAAGGGGTGACAATGGCAGGGGTCGAACATAAGGTGGCAATGTTCGCAGACGATGTACTAGTTTACATGGAGGATCCTGAGAAGTCATTTAATGAGCTGATGATTATGTTGAAAGAATTTGGGAATTTATCTGGTTACAGGCTTAATATTGCCAAAACACAGGTGATGGCCATAAACTTCACTGCTTCAGTAAAGCTACAGGAAGGATATAATTTGAACTGGGAAGCAACGGGAATGAAATATTTGGGTATCACAATGACTAAAGATCTTTCAAATCTGTTTCAAATAAACTATGAACCGCTGTCATTAGCAATCAAAGAGGATTTGTATAGATGGAGTCTCATCCCTTTTTTAAGTTTGACCTCCAGAGTGAACTCCATCAAAATGTCCGTACTTCCTAAATTGCTATACTTGTTCAGAACACTCCCAGTGGAAGTACCGGACAATTATTTCAGGGAGTGGGACAAACAGATATCACGTTTTATCTGGGAAGGTAAGAAACCTAGGGTGCGGTATAGTACAATGCAATTAAGAAGAGAAAAAGGAGGCATGGCCCTTCCCTGCTTAAGACATTATTACTATGCATCTCAGTTGGTTCCGCTTCTTTATTGGTGCAATGATGATTACAAAGCAAAGTGGAAGGAAATGGAGTTTAAAATGATAAAAAAGTTCCCTTTGCAGGCCTTTATAGGGGATAAAAATCTATGGTCACAGGTGGGTGAAATGGGCAACTGTTGCATGGGTTTAACTTTGAAGATCTGGCAAAAGGTGGTAAATTTAACTCAAATTCAGAAAATGATAACTCTATTTAGATGGTGTGCTTATGACACAGAGTTTCCCCCGAACAGAAGTGATTGTGTTTTCAAAGCTTGGATAGACAGGGGTCTGACCACCTACTTGTCATACACAGAGAGAAACACTTTTCTCAGCTTTCAGGCAATGCAAAGTGGATACAATCTGCGGGCAAATGACTTTTACAGATACTTACAAATCAGACATTATTTTAACTCAAATTGCAGTTTAACAAACTTTACACAATCTGAAGAAGCTTTTTTTAAAATATTGAAATCGGCATATGGGCTATCTACCCAAAAAATGATTTCTAAAGTATACAATGCACTTTATGTGACTGACAAGTGTAATACGCTATATGTGAAACAGAAATGGGAAAAGGAGGCAACAATTAAAATGACTGAGGAGGATTGGGACAGCATCTGGTCATTCCAGTGGTCATCGACGGCATCCCTGTCCTGGAGAGAACACTGCTGGAAGAACATTATTAGATATTTTAGAACTCCTGCACAGGGGAGCAATAAGTCGGCATGCTGGAGACAGTGTGGTTCTGAGGAGGGGAATCACTACCACATATTTTGGGCTTGCTCCAAATTAAAACTGTATTGGAGGGAGATCCATGTGCGGTTAAACTTAGTTTTTGGAGTGAACATGCCATTCAACTTTGAAACTTTGTACTTAGGTAGGGTTGCTCTTTTGGAACGGAGAAGTGATAAAAAGCTGTTGCAAGCCCTCCTGGCAGCAAGTAAAAAGAACATCACTAAAAAATGGCTAAATTCTGCTCCGCCTTCAGTGGATGGCTGGATTGATATAGTAAATGAAATATTTAAGATGGAAAGGCTAACGTACACAATAAACATTCAAAGGAACAAATTTTATTGTATTTGGAACAAGTGGATTAAGTATATCGCTCCAATTAGAACAGACTTTTTGTGACTTCTCCATTTTGGGTGAAGATTTATATTTTTACGGTATAATGCATATATAAATGTTTGACTACACTTTATTTTTCCATGTAAGCTCCCCAATTCTTGTAAATAGTTTTTGGTGTGTTTTTGTTTTTGTTTTTTGTTGTTTTTGTTTTTTTTGTTTTGTTTTTTTGTTTTTTGTCTTTTTCCTTTCTACTCCTTTATTATATTAAAATGGGATGGGACTAACCGACCACGGTATAGTTTTGACAAGCACTTTTCTTAGGGGCTTTGATCAATAATGTTTTATACAATACTTGTACTGGAAAAATGTGCCTGTGATATGTGTTCTTCCTGAAATAAAATATTCATTAAAAAAAAAAAAAAAGAAAATAATAAAAAAAAAAAAAGAAATTCAGCATCCTCTGCATAGTCATAGTCAAGGACACTTCCAGTTTATTACGGGTGAAGTGTTTTGTTAAAGGACACAATGACAGAGTATATGTTATGCTAACTTAATTTTCAGAATATTTAAATGTAAAGTGATACAAGTAAATATGGATGAGGTTAGATACCAGCATTAGTAGGAGGAGGAGTGGTAAATGCCTTTGTTGATCACTTAATTTCTCCTTGCATAATGTTTTCAAACTTCAGATTTGGACCAGTTTCTCAACTTCGGTTCTTTTTTTTGTACAAAGTGTTGTGATTTTAGCAGTGAATATTAATTTTAGTGACTATAGGAAAAGAGAAAGCGCTCAGATGTCTTGCTTCTTTCTCTCGATGGAACAATGAGCTCTTGACCGTGATGGCAGCCCAGACGGAGGCCTGCTCGTCGCCTACATAACAGTGACACTTAGCCTCTGGAGTGTTGGATTGTCATTTCACTGCAGTAGGTGTTCTGAACAAATGGTGTGAGTTTAGCTGTAAAAAGACTGCTGCCGTCACCATTCACGACTATAGTCAGGGAAACTATGCTCTTAATCACACAATCAAACTTTGTCAGATTTCAATTGTTGTTCAATTGTTTACAGTTTTATTAAAGATGCAATGTGTAACTTCTCTGGTTCTGAGTCCACCACTAGCTTGTCTCCATGTAAGTCATATTCCTTAACCTGGCATGCCACATAGTATGGTATAATGATTAAACATATCCATCTTCAACAAGTGACGCCACTAGACCAAGTTACAGGCCAGATCTATGGAGAGGTGACCGTGCTCACAGCAAGAATGCAGTTTTATTTTTAACAACACAAACACCCCAAATTGAAATAAATGCAAGATATGCAGTGTAATGTCATATTGTGGAACATTCCAGGTAAAACAAACTACATGGAGACAAGCATTGAATAAGTGACTGGGAAAATCCCCACGGCACCTACGCTCTCATTCATCATCTTCGAGGGAAAACAGAGGCAGATTACCGTAATGACAGTAAAATATTTAAAGAGCCCCATGCCTCTGCTTTGAGATGATGTTTGAATTTACACGATAGCACAATTGGTCGCAGAGTTGCGATAATGGAAAGTCCGCAACCACGCTCTATCGGCGAAGATGGCATCCACCTCTATAGGGTTAAAAGGGACCTCGGCAGAATTGTTGTTCCCTTTAACCTTTATTTACCTGTGTCCTGAAAAGTTTTTGTTTTGTTTTTTTCTGCCCATGATGAAAGTGTTGGGCCCAGGTACTGCAGTGGTACTTTCAGGATTCATTCAAACACTACATACAAGCTTTTATCACAATTTTTTTCTTAATTCATATCATCTTCTATATCTTACAATGCAGAGAAAATGATAGAAGTAGAATCATCTCTCCCAACAGCAGGGCATGCACGAATGCGGGACTTGTCAACCAAGGTGTCTGTTCTGAAGATGTTGGTACAGGGTTTGTTTTCTCTCAGAAGTCATACCTGTAAGAGTTTTGCAAATGGCCACAACACATGCATAGTACCGCCTGGAATTGTGTATTATTGTGATATTAGAAACAGTATAACCAACACAATACATTAGACATTTTGACTTGAGGGAAAAGGGAATGCATACATCAAATAAAACCGAAAAAAATAGAAATGAGCGGGAAACGACAGGACATTTAGAAAGAGAAAAAAAATTGATTATGGTTTAAGTTTTTCTCCTTTCATTTTTTTAATATAGTCCCTTTTCTCCTTCTCTCCCTCTCCTTCTGTTTCCTCTTTGTTTCTTTTGTTAATTAGTTTTTGCTTTTTGTTAATTTGAATGTTGTGGTTTTAATCAAGAGAACCAAGCGCAGGTTAAGAGGTCAATTAGAAGAACATAAGTATACAATCCAAACTTACAATTCAAATTAACAGGGACATATAATGGTTTAAATGAGGAAATAGACTTTACTGTAAAAATAAATAAATAAATAGAAAGAAAGATAATGTCCTCTATTTGAACCTTTTTGGGTGTTGTATTGTAAGCATATTGCATTTATTCCCCTTACAACTCCTTTTTAAGGTCCTACACAAAATTGATTGTTGTTAGCTTTTAGCCATGTTATAATGTCGTTACCTCACCAAAAACATACCTGTAGCACTGTTTTGTTTCATTTACATGTTTCAGTAACCCTTTAATATTAGTTCGTCTACATTTCCAAAGCTCAAAATGCTCTGCTCTACCTTGTGTTGTCATGTAGAGGCTAAATATGCAGGGTTGGTGTGTTAAACATGTGACTCCAGGGGTGTTTGTAATGAAACAGCATTGTAACATAGATCAGAAAACAGCATAATATGGGCCCTTTAACCATTGCGCAAACAGCGATAGTTAATGGTGACAGCTTCCTGTTTACTCTGACATCCTGGTGCCATTTACGTAAAGTGCACTTCAATTTGGCATTTGAACAAAGCTGTCAAAGAGAGTAAGAGTCACATAAAACCAGACTGTAACTTAAACAGAGACGACAAGACAGGGTTTATCTTGGCTCCTGAAATGTAAGCCTGTTCCCAATGCTGTAACTTACTTTGAGAAACAGGATATTGATAAAGCTTCAGAGAGAGCTTAAATCAATACTGTACAGTATTTCTGCATTTTTAACAACTTCAGAGTCAACTTTCAATACTTAAATACTTAACTTCGCTACACACCTAACCAAAAATCGTATCCAAAATGGTCGACAAGTCAATCAAAAGTTTAAAAGGAGAGCTAGTGGAAATGAGCAGAAAGAAAAAAAAGTCCCCAAATATTTGATAGAACTGTTGAAAAATGAACCAATTGCCAAAGTCTAAGGTGAATTGGCTCAAAGTTAAATGTGTACTATGTAAACACCTAAACATAAATCTTTGCCAAAATGGTCGACAAGTCAATCAAAAGCTTACAAGGAGTGCAGTTGGAAATAAGTAAAAAACAAAGAAAAAAGTGCCCAAAGGTTTCACTAAAACTGTTGAAAAATGAAGCAAATAAGTCTAATGTGAATTTGGCTCCAAGTTATATGCGCAATATGTAACTTGTCTCATAGAGGGTCCACCATCTACTTGTGTCCAAGGAGAAGTTATTGCTTTGCCTATAACAGGGCTCCAGACTAACAGTTTGAGTTGGGTTCATTGGTACACCTAAGATTTTCATTTGGGTGCACCAGAACATGATTTGGGTGCATCAAAACCCACTGCTTATTTAAGCCATGGTAATATATTGTTGATGGATTCAAGATATATATTCAAGTTATGTTTATTAATCTCACTGTGCATCTTAAAGGTAATGTAATGTTCACTCTTATGATATTCATTATATTCATTATATTAACTATGTAATCTGCACTAATATCTGTTCTTGAGTCTTGCAGAAAATGTCTTGTGAAATTTGCAGGACCGCACGGGAGAGGTCGAGGTCACTGCGAACTTGCAAAACCTTGTCCGTGAAACATCTTGGGAGGGTGTTTGTGCAAAAGGGAATAACATCGAGAAATGCAGGAACAGAATGAATTTTTATTTGTATGTCGTAATTTGTTTTACACACTGCTCGCTAAATATATTCCCCCTTCCCCTTGAGAGTGGGCAGTGCATTTGTAACCAGGGTTCCTAATTCTAATAAAAGGAGGTGAAAGGCGGAGACTTCAGAAGGGGTAAGGAGGTTGTAACTGAAGGTTTTGCCTCCCCGTCCTTTCTCCTCAATTGAGACAAAATAATCTCTCTTGTCTTCTCTTCTCTTTTGAACTGTAACTTAGGTTAAAAGTGAACCTATCAATTGTCCTTAAATTGCTTTAACAATAAGGGCTCAATAAATAACTTTTTTTTTTTTTGTATAAATGACAGGTTGTATGTATTCAAAGTTGTTTATTTGATCCTTAGGCACATTTGCACCCAAACTGGTCGCACTCTGGAGCAATAAACTGCATTGTCCCCATGGAGACAAGCAGGTGAAGCCACAAAGCCATGCCCTCTGACAGTACGACTGCCTGTTATTATTGTCTTTCAAGGTATTTTAATGATGAAAACACCTGTATTTGAATAATTGCAAGATAGCTACATTTACTGTGGATTACTATGTGATACTGTGGAACATTCTAGGCAATGCGCAAACATCTCAAAGGTGACAGTCATGTGGCAGGAGGACAACGCAACCGGAAAGTTAAAAAGTGCACCTAAAAACTTTACATTTTAGTTTTGATATTTTATTAATATTTTTAGAGGATATAATGAACCGAAAGACAATATCAAAATGTGTCCAAGTCCCTTCCTTTCTCAAGAGCAGTAGCGACAAATTGCATCTCTAAATTATTCATTTTTAATTCACCTTTAAGACCTTATTCCATCTCTTCTGGCATCTTTATAAATTCCCCATCCCACGCAATCGGATATTATGAAACCTACACAGCAGTTTTACCTTCATGACGATGAAGATGACAAGGGTGACGAAGACGTTGACCTGTGGGTGCTGCCAGGCCTGGGAGTTTCCGAGGTAGTCAAACTCCTCCGCAATGCCCTGTTTAGCCCACGTCCGATTGTCCAGCAAAGTGACCAGGGACTCCTTCTGGGTCAGCTACAAGGAACAAGGAAAAGAGTGTTATACCATAAACATAAGTATTTGTATTATAGGGTGTGATAGGAAATATGGTATAAATGCAGAGAATAATATATCTATGTAATCCCTCAGTCATCCAGGTCTGATCCATAGCAAAAAAATAAAATCTGTCAACTGGACAAAACACGTTGTAGGAGTAAAGACATCCAACTCGCTTCTTCAGTTCTGGTCAGATTACTGGTGGACACTGCTTTATCTATCTGAAGGGAGGCGCCAACTACACAGAAACTCAAAACACCTATTTTTTACAGTTTTTGTTTGTATGCTAGGTCTATTGCACAACCCCAATGGTGAAGTCCTATTTAGCATAGTCAATCAAGCCCCTAATGAGTGATTTCACATCTACTAGCATCCTGGCTAGCCCTATTGTTTTCTTTGTTTTGTTTTGTGTCTGAGGATGGAGTTATAGATAGGGGATCGATGATGTCTGAGGCCCCCATTCCTGTTCAAGGACGGACTGTCCTAACCAAAATTGCTTCTTTAACTCCCCTCTCAAACTATTGCTTTTCTTTGGCTAAGATTTGTACCTTTGTCCAGTTGACAGATTTTATTTTTCTTGCTGCAGATAATAGTTTAAGACTAGACTGAAAACTCTCCTCTTCTCCCTGGGATTTAATACTAGCTAGACAGGACATGTTGGTGTTGTGTTATTGTTGTTTTCCTATGTATGTGAAGCACTTTGGTGAGCTGAAGTTGTAAATGTGTAAATATAATGATATAATAAGAGGTGGATTTTTTCAGTTAAATTAATTATACCTAGGTTTTTAATCGCAGTCTCTTGAACTTGGTTACAAAATGAAGTCTAGCTCTTCTCTTCCTAGAATGTAATTTGCCAATGTCATTTTTCTCTCTCTTTTTCCCCAATTCAAATTAAACGATAAATCTCTCCCTGATCTAGACAGAGGTTTTTTTTATCCTGAAGTCATAAAGTTCCAGAGCTGTGGAGCATAAATTATATTTTTTTTTAAAAAGGTCCCAGTTTGATTCAGTTGTCCTCTGCATATGCTTCATGTTCAAACTTTCAGAGAGATACAAGTCAGAAATCTATCCAAAAGGTCCTTCCCAAAGATCAACCTTCTTACTTTCTTTAGACAACATACAAGTTTAAGATATCACATCAGGAAAAGGCCTTTCAAGACATGAGTTAGACAACCGTATTTAAAGAAGACCTATTGTGTCTGCTCTATAGTTGTAATCTATGACACCCGTGGAAGATTATGTTATAATTTGCACATTTCAAATTGCAACATTCATCTAAAACGACTTAATAAAATAAACAAGTCTGCTGTTTTGCCGGTTAGAAAACTGTGGTGCTCACACTAGCGAATAGCAGATTTTAAAAATTTGTACCAAAATGACTATGCAGTGCTACAGAATCCTGAGCATATAATCAATAAAGAAAATCAAATTGGAAGAACGAAGTAAGTACAGAGCAGTGGCGGTCAAAACAAGGACAGATCGGCAATATGGCATCTTGAAAATAATCGATTCAACTTCGGGTGAGTAAATGTTGAGGGGAAACAGCTCTACCATGGTTAAAAGCTCTCATAAGTAGATTTTGCATAATATGTCTGATTAATAATTGGTTTAAGTCATGTTGTGGATAACCAGCTTTTAACTATTATCTAAAGGCTGTACTATTCATTCATGCACGAGATGGATGCCTCTTTATTTTGCTTAAATCTGTACATACGTTGGTCATCTTAAAAATGCTTTGTGGCTTGTTTTAATTGGAGTCAGTTGGAAGCAGACAGCCTCAGTATAAAGATGAAACATGAGGAAGTACGAGGGCTTTGCATCTGCCACATAAAACTAATACTAAGGATTTAATATAAGGATTTGAAAAGTCCTATCAGTGTCACTCAGCTCTCAGCAAACACAGTGACTAATTCTAATTTGGACAAAGTAGCTGGTTTCTGGTGGATCAAGAGTAATGAATAATCCAATTAAAGTGACACATTTATTTCAAAACTACTAAATTATATTAAGTCTTTTGATACTGATGAAGGCATACAAAGACAGAAACGATTGTAGTTACCAGTTAAGAACAAATTCAGTTAATCGCCAATTGTGATTGTGATTATTCAGGTCACAAACTAATTAAAGAACTAATAAATAATAATAATGGTGTGTTTGTGTTTTGTTTCATTCATGTTTAACATGAAGAAGTATTACATATGTTATGTGGTAATACAGGAAGTGCTCCACTGTGTTTTTAAAGTCCATACACCTTCACTAGAATCATTGGGATAATTTCAGATCTGGAATTTCCCATCTCTACTGAACTAAAGGTAAAAGGTAGCTGTTAACGTGAAAGCTACCACTACATGACATCACAAGGTGGAACAGAGCATTTTGAGTTTTCCAGATGCATGCATCTTAATAATCCAGGATTACTCAAACATGTGTGAATGAAACAAAACAACTCCAGGTATGTTTTTGAGGAGGTAACAACATTATAACATGGCTTAAAGCTCTCAAGAGTCATTTTTTTGCAATATAAGATCTTTAACCTATTTTTATTTTAGAATTTTGATTTCAAGGTGACCTTTTTGTGTCAACAAAATAATAAAGAAAAAAATCTGTTGTTTGATCAGTTTATCAATTATCGTGAATGTAAAAATGTGATGTTTCTTCTCACAACAATCCTAACACTGAAATCTGATATTTTGACCACTTCCACAAGGCAGGGCATCTGACATAAATTAGCCTACTTGTAGGTAGATGCTGTACTGTAGTGACCCCACATTAGACTTAAACTTGTAAGACATTTTTGGCCTACATTACAGTCAATTTGCTCTAGATTGTTCCATTATCTGCACTCAGAGCTTGCATATTATGTAATCCTATCACCTTTTTCACTACACAAAAAAATACATGTACGTGGCCTTTACAGGTAAAAGGTTAACATGTCTTCTTAGATGGAAAATATGTCAAACCACCAGCAGTTTGAATAAAAAAAGATGGAGAAATCTTTTGGGATGTGTTTGCGAGTGTTAACAGGAGATGGAGGCGATTGTCAGAGCCTAGAGGCATTTTCAACCGTCAACAGGAACAGATGCACACGCAGCAAAATGGGGACTGATGCAAGAAAAAGATTTATGATAGAGGAAATGGATTTGAGCTTCAGCTTTAGGCTAGTGTTTCCCAACCAAGTGGCCCATGGCACTGGCGAGAGATTATTTACTTGTGTTTATGTAAAGGTGCACTGTGGAACTTTTCTAGAAGAGGATATGCCAGCTCCTAGTCTCTATTGATGTTATCGTTTGGTCCAGAACAGCAGCTCCGTGTGACTTGGGGAAAAAAGAAATTATAAGTATTTAATTGAAATGTATTTTATTTGTGTTAGTTCTTTTTTTTCTAATTGTAGCTCTAAATTGGAAGATTATTGTGATCTTGAAATATTAAAATAAACATATATTTTATTATTTTTCGTCACTCAGAATAAGCCTCACACTCGCAGAAGAAAGTACACCGTGCATTTATCGAGACTTTCAATCAGCTACCCCTGACACCTTCATAAACACGAAGAAGCCGAACATTATGGGTGACGTCACACTCACTTAGCCCTCTTCTTTACACAGTCTATGGTTGGTGCACATGAACATTGAACATTTTAAACAAATCAACCTACTTTATAACATATTTTAGCAGCAAAGCTTCCCTCATATTCTCCATTGAAATTAATGGGTTTCCCACATAACCAGAAGTGCCACCATAAAAAAATGTGTTAGTAGCATTTAATTGCAAAAGTGGGCAGGGCGGAATATGGTCAATACACACACATGATACATGATTCCATCTTAATAAAGTTCTGGTACCAATTCACCCAGCACTGGTTTTAAATATATTTTTCCCTTTGGGCACTGTGGAGTGAGTTGTTGGCTGTTTGCTTCAGGGATGAGTCATATCTGTCTCCAATTATAGGCTCTTCATCTGGTCTAATTATCAGAATTAAAAGTGGAACAGTGTCCTCAAACCCAGTGAAAATACTTACTTGGGCTTGTTTCCTAATAAAGGGTTGAGTCAGGCCAGTCTGAAAAGGTCACATCCGCAGGCTTTGAATATCAGTGGCTTTCAAATGTATTTATCCTGCCTTCAGAAAGTGATTATATAATTGAAATTTAAAGTATAGTCATTACTTCAGGAAGTGAGTTGATGCTTTATATTTACCTAAGTCGACCTAAAACATGCACATTATAGCTAGGTTGCCAGGTCCATTGGAATTGATGAGTGGGTCAAATGCAAGGAAGACATTTCCCTATAATAAAGTATACCTAAAAACATTTGCTTGGCCGCTATGTCTCCTTTTACAATCTTAGTGTGTTAAAGAATCACTGTGTAACTTTTCTATTGATAAGTTCTTCACCAGCTTGTTTCCTTAAATGTTATTGCTTTTACTGGATTGTTCCACAGTATGGCATTAAATGTATCAATCTAGCATTCATTCCATGGTTGCTGGTTACATTTTTACACCTTTCTACCTTCAAAGCAATCAAAGCACTTTACATTAAGAAACCACTCACCTATTCACACACCAGTGTACGCAGACATTGTGGGGGAGGTGAATCAAGTGTCTTGCAAAAGAACACAACAGCATTCATCTATGAGAGCTGGAATTGCACCGTCAATCTCTGGGTCAATGGATCTGATTGCTCAACCAATGATGTTTATGTTAAGAGTGGGATTCGAACCTCCAACCTTCAGATCAGTGGACAAATGCTCTACCAACTGAGCAACTGTCGCTTTGTATGGTGTGTTTTTGTATCCTAAAACTTGCCTTTGATATATGTAACAAAGGTTCTTGCAGTGAGCTGACTCACTCCACCATAGATCTAACCAGTAACATGTCCTGGTATGCAGCTTGCTTTCCTCCTTAGAGATAGATACGTTTAATGCCATACTTTTTGAAATTCTAGACCAGGGGTCGGCAAACTTTAACACCCAAAGAGCCATTTGGACGTGGTTTCTACAGAAAAGAAAACACTGGGAGCTGCAAAAAAAAAAAAAATTGACATCTAAAATGAAGATAACACTATACTGCCTTTTTTTTTTACATTTATGCGTTGTATGAACAACTATAGTATTTGCAGAATATCTCCCTAAATATTTATTTTACTTGGTTAATGAGACTTCCTTTTCTGTCACTGCAAACTATAGACGATTGACTGTTTTTGAAAGAATTATCCAGAATCAAAATGCTCAAATGTTGAAACACATCATTAGTTGTTGGGTCCACAAACCTGCAATACAAATCTCATGGCTTAAAGTCTTTTCAACTGACAACTACCATGCCTTCAGAGTTGACACCACTTTCTGAGGCTATTGTGGGGAAAATAAAAAATCTGTTTTGTTCATTTATACTGATAGAGAAAACTCTGAACTTGAACGTTGTGTCATTTTTTTCATGTTTATAAGCTTGGTAATGACAGAGATATTAACCGTAAATCAGGTCAACAAATCTTCAGTAAAATTCCACCATAGAATTCAGACCCGTCTCCAGCTCAAACTATAAACTATAAGGATTCTAGAACAATGTGTCGCCACCTGAATGGCCAGAACTGAAGAAGCAGCTTTGATGAGCAGAGAAACGTCTTCACTCCTACAACGTTTTGTCCAGTTGACTGATTTTATTTTTCTTTTGCTGCGGATCAGACCTGAAAGACTGAGGGATTACACAGATACCAACCGATTTTGTAATGTGTTTATGCGGGTGCTGGTTGAGAGCTCACCTTGCCTGCCATGAACTGCCCAAAGCCTGGAGGAAAAGTCAGGGTCGAGATGAGTAAAGTGACCAGTGCAGGGTATAACAAACGCCTGAGGAGAGACAACATAAGTCAGCCAGGAATAAATTACATTAACAGTGGTGGAAGAAGTACTCAATTTTGTTACTTAAGTAAAAAGTATCACTTGAATAAATCTACTTAAATGTACATTTTTTTTGCTCCCTTATCTGTACTTTTACTTAAGTATTAAAGTACCCATTTATAATATCTGTAGATTTTCACATCTAATAAAACTTCAAATTAACTGATTTTTTATACAGATTTGTGTTGAATTTTGTTCAACAAAAAGAACTGAATCTGTTGTTTTATACATTTTTCTTTGCTCAAATCACGAACTACCCAAGTACAGTATTCTACTACTTCTACTTTGTTACTTTCCACCACTGATAAATTTCAGTCTAATGAACTAAAACTGAGCTCTGACACTTTAACATTAATGCTCACTAAAAGCCTTCAGCCACTTAATGCATTATTCAGTAATTATATTTAAATAGGTCAATTAGGCAGGTCTATATAAACATAGCTATGAGCCATTCTAAAGCACTGCAATGTAAGTACAGCAGCAGCTATGCAGTAGTTGGGTTAGAATTGTCACCATGGAAACTCACTTTTTCATGAGGAATTTGGTGATGGTCTTTTGTTTCCTGATGAACTGGACAATCAGACGGTTCAAGTAGACGAACAAGGCCCCACCGAATCCACTGGCGATTCTGAGAAAAAAAGACCAAAAAATTTAATCAAAAATGTAAAATCTGTTGAAAGGAAGACAGGATTTACAATTGTGGTTCTGGTGTTATGCTTGATCAGAATTTTGAGGTTTTGTCTCTCAAATTCACAAAGCAAATTGAAAACTTAAGGGCCTGTATCAATTTTTTTCCCTGCACATTTAGGCAAAATGTGTCTTGCCCCAGTGCAGATATATTGTATAAGCAGCTCTTGAGGTCAAAATAAGTCTACTGTGTTCTGTCTGCATCTAATTATTAAGCGTTCTATTGTCAGATAAACAAAAAGTGTGTTGGCATGCTAGTTATTAGCTTTACTAGCACAACAAAACTCCATTCTTGTCTCTGAAAGGTGTGGAAAGCGCTTATAAACTCATCGCTGTGAGTAATTACAATACTCAGAGCACATAGGGAGGCAAGGAATAACTTTGGACCACTGCAAACTGTTTAAAATGAACTAGTTCCGTTTTTCACATTTTTAAAACAGTACAAATCTGATACAGCGCCTTTAACAAAACACGTAGGTGGAGGATAAAGTCAACATCAAGGAAAAGGGATAATGAAAACAAAGATTTTGAATTAGACCACAGGCACTTTTAAGAGGACGCATTTAAAACCATCACAGGCTGGGAGAGTGTGGGGGAGTGAGCGAGACAAAGCAGAGAAGAGGTTTACATAAGCAGTTTAGAAGCGCAGTAGGAGTCCGCTGTATGCAAAGAAAAGTACACAGTAACAGAATAGGCTGAGACTGAGGCGCAGACAGCCTAATGCTTATAAAGTCATCTACATGTATTATTAATCCCATCAAACACTTCTGAATTAATAATAAGAGATTTGATGGGGTGCTGCAGCGGGGGGACTCTGTATGGGGCGCTTTTCATTTTAAAACAAGCACTTCAATTAGTCTGGGCTCATTAGAATCCAATGTGGGATAATGATACAATACATACAATGAAATATATTGTAAGAACTATATTGAAGATGTGAAGACTTGACTATAGGTAATTTTGAGATGGCTAAAGTGTCTTGCCTAAGGATACAATAACAGCATTCATCTGAGAGAGCAGAAATTGCAACGCCAACCAGTAGGTCGGTGAATGGAGCTTAAGTGGTAAAGTGTTCATCCACTGATTCAAAGGTTGGCAGTTTGAATCCTGCTCTCGACATAAAAACATCAGTTTAGCAGAGCGGCGACATCTACTGACCCACAGGTTGGCAGTGCGATTCCAGCTTCATCAGATGAATACTGTCACTGTTAGTGACTTAACCCGCCCTGCCCCGTGTCTGTCTACACTGGTGTATGAATATGTGGGTGAATGGGTAGTGTTTCCTTGATGTAAAGCACTTTTGAGTGCCTTGAAGTTGGAAAAGCGCTATATAAAAACAGATAGATAAAATGCATGTACATTTTGAACTGTGAATTTTGTCAAAAGAAACTTTGGAAAGTTAGAATAGAAATGCAGCCATAAGCCTCCTTCTGATTGTGGGTGGCTTCTGTTCTTGCAAAAGAAAATGGCATCTATTAATAGCAAGCAAATGAGTTAACGCTACAAGAAAGCACTATTCGAAAAATGGATTACTGAAAAAGGAGAATCAGATAATAAGAAATAATTTAAAAAAAAAGTTTTATTTCAAATTATTTCTAAAGCAAAACTGTTCCTGCAAAAATAAAAGAATTCAATGATGTCATAATCTCAGATGGTGGGCAGGGGCCTATTGACACATTGCAGCACTTCTGTCTGAAACTCTATTAGACTTTAATCTAATTTTTATTTTCACACAACCAAAAAGAGCTGACTTAGTAGGAACTACAGCAGGTGAGATGATCTGTGCTGTTCAACAAGTCTCTCACACATAATTACAGTCACAAGCTAGCCAACAGTTTTTCAGTTAGTCACTCTCACCTTTTTGTTGAAAATCAACCAAAAAATATTCATATTTTCCAGCAACAATGTTACTTATATAAAGAAAAACCACCTAACATTTTTGTGAGATTGTAATAATTACCTTTTACAGTTTATTTATGATTATTTGTTTTGATTTCTGTGATTTGTTCTCCTTATTCTGTAAAGCACTTTGAATTACTTTGTGTACAAATTGTGCTATACAAATAAGCTTGCCTTAAATTGACATTGTTTCCTAGCTATACTTCATCAAAATCAAATTTATGAAGACTTAAAAAAACACCAACCAACAAGGCTAAAATAGGATTAAGTAAAGAAAAGTATGCCTCAAATCGGCTTTTTTTACATGATAGAGTTAAAACACGGTATCAAAACAAATTGTAAATACAATAATCAAAGTAGTATACTGTAGTAGGGCTTTGCAATTAATATAATTTCAATAGGGATCAAGATTGAGTCAGTAAAAGCATGTGGTTTGGAGCAGAGTTCAGACCTGTGTTAAATAGCAAATATTTAAAATCTACCTTGCTTATGTCCATCAAATGAATCAAAAAATTTAAAATAAATAAAATCAAAACCGAGATCCTATACTGTAGGAAATGTCGTTGCCCTTGTTAAAATACAGGAATAAAGGACTCCTCAACGTGTCCTGTATGT
The DNA here is from genome assembly GCF_009829125.3 of Periophthalmus magnuspinnatus. Lineage (NCBI taxonomy): Eukaryota > Metazoa > Chordata > Actinopteri > Gobiiformes > Gobiidae > Periophthalmus > Periophthalmus magnuspinnatus. The sequence goes on along the minus strand of NC_047138.1, from coordinate 26,182,212 downwards.
CCTCTGCAAACAAACTGCTCACATTAGTATTCACAGACACAGATATGCCATAGAGACAGTGTGAGTGATTCTGTGTAGGATCCAGGTTGTGTAGTGCCTCCTTGTGTTTCAATGAGCAGCACTCCATCTCAACAAAGCCTGGAGCTGTAAACTCGAACTCACTCAATGCCCTTGGAGGAGGCAGCTCTGGCCCAGATTACTGCCAAACTGACCGACTTTCTAAACCTGACTGATATTGGCATGCATGGGTGGAGGCAAAGGGATGGGTATGCAAGTGTTACTCAGGACTCTTATGGTTCTGATTTACAACTCATTGCATACTACGCATTATGCACCTGCTGACAGGAAAAGAGATAACGGCACATAATTGTTTGCAGGCTTAGAGCAATAACCTCAATTGAAAAAAACAAAAAATATAAATATTTGGACACAGCTACAGTGATGTAATTGCTAAAGGTGCATTGTTGAAATGTTCAACAATAAGGCATTAAACCTGTCTACAGTGGCTTGCAAAAGTATTAATCCCTTATGTGAACTTTTCACATATTATCATGTCACAACCACAAATTTAAATACATTTTCTTAGCATTTTATGTGAATGAGCAACACAAAATGGCACACAAGTGTAAAGTGGAAAGAAATATTTCACAAGATTTCCAATTTTTAAAAAAAAATAGAAAACTTAAAAGTTCTGCGTGCAAACGTATTCAGCCTCCATTTTCTTAAATGCAACCAATTGCTTTTAGAAGTTGCCTGATGATTTTGGAAAGATTGAATGTTGACCTAATGACTAAAAAGAGTGTGTGTAATCTTGTCTCAGTATAAATGCAGCTGTGCTGTGAAGGCCACAGAAGTTTGTTAAGAGAGTGTTGGGGAGCAAACCACTAAATGAAGTCAAACAGGTCAGAGAAAAAGTTGTGGGCAAAGTTTAAAGCGTGGTTTGGATCTAAAAAGATTTCCCAGGTGTTGAACATCTCAAGGAGCACTGCTCAATGCTTTATCCGAAAATGGAGTATGGCACAACTGCAAACCTGCCCAAACATGGCCGTCCACCAAAACTTACAGAATGAACAAGAAGAGCACTCATCAGAGATGCAGCCAGGAGGCCCATTGAAGAGCTGGAAGAGTTGCATTTAAGAAAAAGGGGGCTGAATACTTTTGCACGCAGAACTTTTAAGTTTTCTATTTAATAAAAAAAAAAGGAAATCTTGTGAAATATTTCTGGAAGAGCTGCAGAGATCCACAGCTCAGGTGGGGTAATCTGTTCACAGGACAACTATTAGTCATGCACTATAAAAATCTGGTGTTTATGGAAGAGTGGCAAGAAGAAAGCCATTGTTGAAAACCATCCATAAGAAGTCTCATTTACAGTTTGCTAGAAGTCATTTGGAGGATACAGCAGACATGTAGCAGAAGGTGCTTTGGTCTGATGAGACCAAAATCAAACTTTTTGGCCTAAAGCAAAAAAGCAAACGAGGTATACCCATTACCAGAAAAGTTACTCAGTGCTTCTTTATTAGGAGGAATTTCAGGAATTCAGGAATTGTAGCTCTTCAATATAAAGCCAGTTTTTTTTAGTCTTTTTTTTTTCTAGTTCAGAGCATATTTATGTCAATCCCCATTTTATCCTTTTGGTTTTACCAGAGTTTTTTTGTTTGTTAAAGAAGACCTATTGTGGATTGTTATAAGTTGCACATGTTCGTAGTGGATTTTTCTTTTTTCATTTGTACCACGATGACAATGTGATGCTCCCGAATCCTCCGCGTATCATGGATTAAGAAAATAAAATTGCAGAATGAAGTACAGAGCAGCGACAGTATGTGTATACCGGTGGTGATGAAAACGTGATTGATCGGCAATATGGCGTCTTGCTCAAACATGCACGAATCACTCCAAAAACAACTTTGAGGGGGTAAATGAGAAGGGGAAACAACTATAACATAGTTAAAAGCTCTGAAAAGTCAATTTTGCAGAATAGGTCTGCTTTAAGAATCAAGAATTAAGGCAATGCAAAGGCCAGTGCCGTTGTGTAATTAAGGTAGTTGTTAAGTCAAATATTGCACTTTTCTTGGTGTAGGGCAGTTGGTGTGAAAAGTTGAATACTTGCTAAACCCCTTTCTGATATTGGCACATAGGGACACACAGATTCAAAGTGGATGTAGGACAGTGCTGCTGCTTTTCCTGAGGCACAGATAAGTGTAATGTCAGTGACGCAGCAGTGGGCGCTCACACCAACGCAACAAAAACCTGCCAAGTACACAGAATTATACATGAGGGAACAAGGAGGAGAGTCTGCACCGAAGGGAGGCATTACTGGGAGAGATAAAAAGAAACGACTGTTCTGCATGTCTTTTGTGACAGTGTCTAAATAATAAAAACACTAAAGCAATAAAGGAACCGCTCGAAATATTTTGATTTTAAGTTCCATATGAGTCCATATCTGTGCTGGATATGAGATAAACATGTTCAAATCAAATACAGCTCTTTCCTGGTACAATTGTAGTGCTGCTTTTATCTCATTTACAATAACGTTAGACATGATGGCTAATTTGCATAATTTGGTGTTTTGCTTCTCAAGATGATCCAATCAGAAAGCAGAATGAGCCTCACACAAATCTCACATTTGGGTTGCCAGTTTCAGTATTGAAATCCTGTTGGTTTAAACCTAAAAGAACTCGCTCTGATCTGAACGGTCACCTCCCGCGCAGGCCTCTGCAGCTCAGTGAGTGAATTCTGGAGGTTCTGAGCTTTCATGAGGCAGGCTCTGTCCATATACTGAGAACGAGAAAAATGTATACGTGCCCGCTATCTGCAGGTTAAAGCATGCGGGTTCACTTGATCATAAGACAGTAAAAGAACTATAGTTTCTTTAAAGTAAATCGGTGGATATATAACATAATCAAATAAAGGCTGTAGAAAAAGTTGATTTAACGTGTAATCTTAGTCTAATAGTGAATTTCCCTAAAACACCCATTTCAATATTATCCCTTTTCCAATATGCCACCAACGCCAGACCATTTTGTTCTTGACACAAAGAATTTCCACTTGTCGAAGAATCAAACAAACCAAGAACAAGTGAGGGCTACTCTGGCAAAGAAATTCAAACTTGGTGGAAAAAGTCAATTTGAAAGGACCCCCTCCCTCTCTCCTCGACTCTCTCTCTCCTTTCTCTCTCCTCTTTCTCCTCCCTCTCTCTCACATCTCTTCAAGGAGCCTGTGGTCTAATTCTATGGCACGGACAAGCCTGGAGGCAAAGACAGGATAAAATAAGACATCCCCCGGTGAGAAGGCAACTGTTGCTGCTAAATTACCCATGTTGAGAGAGACACACGGCCCTGCCCACGATCACACCTCTGAGAAGACAGCGGGCCCCCCTCACAAGCCCAGTATGTACAAGAGGTAATATACACCCACAGGACACTTTGTACTTTGGCATATTCAGAGATACTTAGACTAACTTTGAGCAGATTGACAGTACCTCTACCTGTTGGGTATTTGTTAGAATGGTACTGCAAAACTGTTCAGAAATATCACACAGCATAGAAATTACTACATCTGTTTAAAAACTACAGTTGTGTTTAAAGGCCTCATATTAAGCCATTTTCTAATCTATGTTATAATGTTGTTTCCTCATCACATTGTTTTTTTGTTTAATTCACACATGTTTAACACAAGCTGTGCATATTTAGGCCTATTTAGACTTTTTCGCTCAAAACTGAGCAGGATCATTGGATTATTTAAGGCCTGGAATTGCCGATCTCTACTGAACCAAAGGTAAAAGGTAGTTAACTTGAAAACGACTGCTTCATGACATCACAAGGTGCAACAGAGCATTTTGAGCTTTGGAAATATAGACAGACTAATAATAAAAGATTATTCAAACATGAAACAAAACACAGCTACAAGTATGTCTTTGAAGAGGTAACAGTAATACAATGTGGTTTAATGCTCACAAGAGTCAATTTTGCGCCATATTAGACCTTTAAAGACTGAGGTTTAAAGGCGCTATGAACTAGTTCATTTTAAAATGTAAAATTCTAATAATTCACCGTGAGTCTATAAGCGCTTTTCACAACTTTGCGACCAGAGTGGAGCTTGCCGTCACGGTAATGCTAACAACAATTAACATGCTAACTGATTTATTTTGATCTCTTCATTCTAAATATGTAATCCATTTAGTACAGTTGAAGTTTATACTACTACATGAAAAAGTAAAAGTATGTAACACTAATGAACACTAATTAAATGCTTATTGTTGAAATGAAATGGTAGAGTAGCTAAAGTGTGACTATTGATATTTCAAAATGTACGTAAAATGTAATTTTTTTTTCTAATGTAACTGATTATCCATTACTACTTAACTTGGCATATATTATATTATGTAAATGTTTTAAAACCGGGCCAAAAAGAAATAGCAAGAGATTTGTATCTTTAGTTTAGTACTGTAGAACAAAAAGTAAAATTTAAAGACTTTTTACTATTTATGCATACATACTTCTAAAGGCCCCATGTACTTGAGTAAAATGTGTCTTACCGCAGTAGAGATGCATATTATGAGCAACTCCTGCGGTGTCAGCTGTGTACTGTCAGCATCTAATTATAAAATGTTTTATTGTGTGATAATCAGGAAGAGCGTGTTAAGATGCTAGTTGTTTTTAGCTTTACGATGATGGCAAAAGTTGTGAAAAGTGTTTATAAAAAATACTGTTGAATACTTATGATGCGCAAAATGCATAAGGTAAGTGAGGAGTAACTTTGGACTGCTGCAAACTAGTTAAAATGAACTAGTTCTGTTTTTCACATTTTTAAGTCAGTAAAAATCAGGTACAGCACCTTAAACTTAGAATTTGCTCAAAAAAGAAACCAGTTGCTTTTCACTGTATTATGCAGTAAGAAAAGTAGGAAAAAGAAAAGAAAGTAATAGAAGTAGGCAAACAAAAAATATTTCTTCAGTTTGCTGCAGAAATGTCACAGAAATGTCAGTTGAATACAGGAAGCTCAGAGTAATTTTGGTACATACCCAATAACTGCAAAAGCCGGCAGCTCCTGGAGGTCAAAGGGGAAGTCCAGCCGAAATCTGGTTTTGAACAAAGCAGTGATGGTTTCTGCAAAATGAACAAATAAATTCACATTGTAAGAATTGGACGCATGACTGCACCCACTGAAAACGTGTCAACAAACACCAAACAATGGCTCATTATGTGGTGTTTTTGTGTTCCCTGCTGTTTTTTAAAGAGGCGTACCCCTTGTTGGCGCAGAAAGATAATGTAATATTTAACGAGAGACAATGTTGAGTTATTCTAATGGGTACCAAACTGAAGTGATGTATTTAGCAAAGCACTAATGGGCACACACTTTCACAGCTCACTAAAACTTTTCCACTTAATTGAGCCATGTGTGTTATATAATCCTCCTTTGTTGTTTTCAGATTGTTCTTATGTGCTTATGTCCCTCTGTTAGATGGAAAAGAAGCAAGTGTTCCTCTATAAATTATTTTGCATTGTAAAGTTCTGCTGTAATGAAAGACTTTGAATTTCTTCTGTTTGTTTATTTTCTGTACACAAGTGTTACTGTAGGCCGTAACCCGCGACAAGACTAGAGCAAACCAACAGCAGTCTCAACTCACTAGAGCCAGTCTCCAAAACAGACCAGTAACTTTTACATCAACTTGGTGCCATAGCAACCAAGTGTCACATACAAAAGTTAAAGTTACAACACAAAAGAACAACAAAAGGTGTTAACTCTGAACTAAACTTATTTACAAAAAATTACAAAATTTTAAAGTTTCAGATGTATTGAATAGAAGATTAAATTTTGCAGTGGCGAAAGATACCAAACTAAAAGTACTTTACTTAAGTAGAATTAGTATCTGTACCTTTATCTGCATCTTACTTCACTACATTTAAGTAAAAAGTATCCACTGTAAAATGTACTTGAGAGCAGGTATCTTTTACTTTTCAGTCAAAAATGGAGTAGAAAGTACAAAGTACTTTTCATATGATTAGTCAGGATGTTGCCACAAACATGGTAAAAATATCCCCTAAAGTTTCAAGCTCCAAGTCCGACTTAAACCAAACAAGAACAAATAGACAAAAATTCATAAAAAACTAAAATAAAGAAATGGGTTCATATTTCTACTGTTGGCCAAAATCTGTATCATTTTTTGACCAATATCACTACATTTAACACTCTTAAAATGCATTTTTACAGGAACTTAAATACTTTTACTTAAGTAGATTTTTCCATGTGATACTTTTACTCGAGTAACTTTTTACTTCAGTATCTGTAATTTAATTTAAGAAACAAAAGTGAATACTTCATGTTGTAAAGCACTATTTAATCTCGTTACAGTCTATAGATGAATCTGTGACAGTGCTTCGGGTTGGTTAGCTATGAGAAAATAAAAATAGGGCACTCATTAAACATAAGGTAAAAAATGACAGAAAAAACCTAAATAGACTGAATATATATAAAATATACAGTATGATATTGATCCTTTTGAGTATTTGCTGATACCCAATGCCAACCAATACCAATGTGGGGACTTCATCTGACTCACAGTGAACATTTGATTTGCTGCTCAAAATATATATTTTAATTATTTAGTTCACTATAGAAACATAAATGTGCAAACATAAGACTTTCGGTGTCAATAATGGCCCATGATCTATAATAACAACTTGCATAACCTCTCAATTAAATATTATAGGTTCTGTGATCTGAAACTGAACCTAACTGGCCCACTTACTAGTGTTTCATGATGTAAATAAAACTTGATAACTTAGAATGTAATTTTTAACACAAAATAAGACTTTCTTTACATTTTTTATTTTATTTTATTTTGACAGTGGCTCAGTTGGTACAGCGTTTGTCCACTGATCCGAACTTTGGTGGTTCGAGTCCCGCTCTCAACATGAACCTCATTGGGACAGCGGACAGAACCCACAGGTTGGCAGTGCAATTCCAACTCTCACGGGTTAATGCTGTCATCGTGTCCTTGGGCAAGACACTTAACCCATCTTGCCCCCAGTGTCTGTGTACTCTGGTGTATGAATTTGTGTCTGAATGGGTGAGCAGTGTCTTGATGTAAAGTGCTTTGAGTGCCTTGCGGGTGAAAAAGCGCTATATAAAAGTGAACATTTACCATTTATATTTGCATGTGGTCTTTGAATGCTCTTGATCACTATTAGAGCTACTAACACTACTCAGAAAAAGTCAAAATTTTATCCAATTTATGCTAATTCTTCAATATTGATACCTAGTCAAATGAGCATCTAGTTTTGATGGGTATGGATTTTTTTAAGAACTCTAGCACCAGTGGTGGATGAAGTAGTCAATTTTGTTACTTTACTAAAAGTACAAAATACAGAGGCAAAAAGTTATTCAAGTAAAAGTTTCAGATGAAAAAAATAAATACATAAGTACACGTTTAAAAACACTTTTATTTTTTACTCTTAAAGTGTTAAATGTAGTGATATTGCTTAAAAAAAAAAGATACATATTTTGGTCAACAGTTGCAACATGAATCAGTTTCTTAAATTTTCTCATGAATTTTGTGTATTTATTTTTGTTTGCTCAAAGCAGAAGTTTGAACTCAAAAACTTTAGTCAGGATGTTTTCAAAAACATGATAAAATAACCCCTCAAATCATATGAAAGGTTTTTTTTGGGTTTTTTTTTACTTTTCAGGCCAATTAAAGTAGTGGAGTAGAAAGTACAGATACCTGCTCTCAAATGTAGTGAAGTAAAAGTAAAAAGTATCCACTGTAAAATTTACTTAAGTACTGATATCTAAAAATTGTACTCAATCACAGTACTTTACTAATTGTATTTTGTTACCTTCCAGCATTGCCTAGTACTTACAATTGAAGTACTTTACCTTCATCTTTGTTCCACACAGCCAAAACTCTGAAAATGAAGGCACTGAAAGTAGCAGCAAAGAACCCTCTCCAGTAGTTTCTCACGGCGAAGAAAGTGGATGTTACTTCAATGCTGAACAAGACACCTGCACACAAAATTACACTTTAATAAAGAAAGAGTATTTATAACACAGGGTTTAGCTGAGAGCCCTCCTGCTGTCAGACAGATGTGCCAATGACAACTCTGAGGGGGTAATTTCTGATGCTCCATGGCACCCTCTATATTTACAGACACAACATCAGGTGCAAACTCACATTCAGTGAATCTCAAGACGTCAAGTTTCATTTGAGTGAAGGTTGAATTTAATTAATGGTTTCTGTAACTAAGGGGTACAATATGGAAGCATGTAGAGTGCAACAATACAGATATTGGTGGGTTAGCAGGTTACAACCGCTGATATATTAGGGTGCAAGATAATGATTATATATATATATATATATATGCATGTATGTATATGAAAATTCACGATAAGCCTAACCATGCTGGCATCCAGGAAATTAAAGAAAATATATTTTGTTACAGTTAGTCTATGAAACCTTTAGATGACGTTCTGTTTTCAAAATACATTATTGTTCTAATACAACTTAATACGTGAAATCACATCAATAATTATCATTACAACAAAACGCTGCCCTGCTGGACCACGCTAATGGCCCCACCAACGGATAGCTATAATTCAGTCCCAGCAGAGCTTTTTTTCCATTTATGCCAAAATGAATGGCATTAGTCATGCATGAATCACTCAAAATGCAACTTAAAAAATGCAAAAAGCAAAAACAACCACTGCTGGTAAATCACTTTGCATAATAGGTCTCAAAAGAACAAAAGAACATTCAGAATTAAAAGTCAAGGGTCAACTTGTCACTGAAAAAAGTATGTGTTTAGTAGATCTCACAATAATCAACTTATCATTCAATATATGAAACTGGAACAACATATTTTGGGGCTCAATATTTATCATGTGAGCATTTTCTTTGTATTACAACATAAATACAGTAACATTTGACCTATAAAAAAAAGTTGAATAAATGACTTCTATGGTTAATTATTGGTATATTCTGTTATTAGTCTAATGAAGTTCATCTGGTCTGATTTTAAGGTTTAGTTTTGGTATGGAAAAAGTATTTGTTTTAGTACAGGCCTTTTAATGATTCAGTCTATATAAAAACGGTTTACTGGGATTAATTTGCATTACTGTTATTACTGTAGCAATATATCACACTTCAAAATGTGTTATCGTGACAAGCCTAGTTACAAAATACAGAAAGGAAGCACTTTGAACTACATTGTGTATTGACTAAGTTATACAGTGGTCCCTCGTTTATCGCGGGGGTTACGTTCTAAAAATAACCCGTAATAGGCGAAATCCGCAAAGTAGTCAGCTTCATTTTTTACAATTATTATATATGTTAAAGGCTGTAAAACCCCTCACCACACAATTTTCTCAGAAAACACTCTCAAAGTTCAAAGCTTCGTAGGTGCCTTTGTCGGTGCAGAATATTTTAGTGACATTGTGGGTTTTGTCGGGGAGAAAACTTGCAAAACATACAGCACTTCACTTCACTGCTAGCGATCGAACAGTTATGTAAATTTGGTAAGCTGAACGCATTCTGTACGGTACAGGAGACATGACATGGAGGAGATTGATTGACAATGGTCTACAGTCCCTTAGCCAATCAGGATGCAAAACATGATGCAGGTTCATGTGCTATAAAAAAGCATGCAAAATTGTACTGAAAAAAGTCTGCAAAACAGCAAGCCCCAAAAGGTTAACCGCATTATTGTGAAGGACAACTGTATAACGAACCTTAGGCAGCAGTTGGTTATTGGGATATTGGGATATGACCTTAACTGGGTCTAGTGCAATCAGGGCACACTGTACTTGTCAATGCTCCCCGTATACAATTTCTCAGAGCTACACAGAGCTGACCTGAATTCAGCATCTATACAGCTATGCATTGAGTTGACGCATACAAGGTAGACCCAGGTCACTATGATTCATCTAAACATAGCAAACCAATAACCTAGTTTTGTGAAAAAAAGGTTGCTGCACTTTGACTTACCTCCTATAGGGGCAGCGAAGCAACAGCCCACGCCTACAGCACAAGCAGCAGCCAGCATCTCAATATTTCTGGCCTCATTCTGAAATAAAAATGACAGATTTTTGTCAGACAGGATTTTAAAGGGCCCATATTACGCTATTTTCTGATCTATGTTATAATGTTGTTTCCTCATCACAAACATATCTGGAGTTGTGTTCTGTTTCATGTTTAAACACACAAATCCTGCATATATTTAGGTTGTGTTCATCTCTCAGACTGAAAACACTGAAAACACGAACAGTGTTTCAGTAACACCATCACCTTGTGATGTCATGTAGTAATACAGGAAGTGCTCCACTGTGTTTTTAAACTCCATACACCTTCACTAGAATGATTTGGATCATTTCAGCCCTGGAATTGCCAATCTCTTCTGAACTATCTACTGAATTTACTGAAAGGTAAAAGGTAGCTGTTAACTTGAAATTACATCACAAGGTGGAACACAGCATTTTTGAGCTTTGGAGATAAAGACAGACTAATAAAGGGTTACTCAAACATGTGCGAATGAAACAAACAACTTCAGGTATATTTTTGAGGAGTTAACAAAATGATAAAATGACTTAAAGCGCACAATAAGTTTTGTGTAATATAGAACCTTTAAGTGATTCGTTTGCTTGTCTTTCGAGACGACAACTTATTTCAATGATTAGGGTCCATTAGGTCCATTAGGCAGAGTACACCCATTTCTGAATACACAGAGGTGGGTAAAGTGGCCAAAATTGTACCCACGTAAGAGTTCTATTACTTTCCATGTATGAAATATAATATTTCTCAAGTAGAAGAAAAAAGTAGTAGTTCTAAAGTTTGAAAAGAAACCTAAATTTAATATTGTCAGGTTTTTATCACTTAGACACTTACTCATAGAGGTAAGAGGTACCAAAATACTTAGGAATAGTACTTTTACTTCAAAAATATAACTAAAGTATAAGTAAAATGTCGATCATGCCTATATAATGTACATTTCCCACTTCTTCCAATACATGCTGTTGTTGAAATCTGTTATAAACTTTTATGGACAACATGCTCCACTAATACAATTGATAAAAATCTATATAAACTTCATCCACAAGCCACATCCACACAGTGTTTTTTTATGAAATATAAATCAGCCTTTAATCAAAAGAAGAGTGGAGAAAAGCATCTATAGGCTACTCGAAGACACTGTTGCATTCTGGGAAGAGGAGCTGCCTGATCCGACTTACCTTGGATCCTATATGACTAACTTCCTTTAGCAGCATAGAGGTGATAGAGTTTGGTATTAGTATGTAGCATGAGGTGCACATGAAGGAGCTTATCCAGGTTTAACAAACTGAAAGAGCCTGACTTTGACTGCTCTGCATCTGACTAAGTAGAAGTCAGGAAATGGCTTACACTGCAAAACATACTAAACTTCAGATTAACCTGTTGAATATGACCGAAATTTTTAGAGTATGTTCAAACTAAAATTGCGTAATCATTATCTGGGCTATTTAACGTTTACTCAAGGTCTATCTATGGACAAATGCTTGTAGTTAAAGATGGCGCTTTGATTTCTTGAGTCCTCTCACGAAATAAAATCATGTTTTCTGTTTTGTTTTTTTTAATCGCACCAAGTTTTACACATTAATATCATGTGGACAAATCCCATTTATTCTCATGCAACTTTCCATTCTACATGCAGGAGACATTTTTGCTTCACCTTCGGGGTGTTCCACAGTATGGCATTAAACATATCTCCATGGAGACAAGAGGTAGACACCACCAAGACAAGTTACAGGTCAGATCCTTGGAGTGGAGTGCTTTACATACATACATTTAATGCCATATTGTGGAGAGATACCTTATGTAGTACAAAGGAGTAGCACTTTTTGTGAATGTACAGTACATTTACCTTTAATATAAGGCTAGGATCCTTTAGGCAGCAGGAAAATCAAAGTAAATGGCAAATGGTAAACTGTCACATTTTTACACAGCACTTTTCCACCTTCTCAAAGCGCTTTACATCAAGAAACCACTCACCCATCCACACACACATTCATACACCAGTGTGCGCAGACACTGTCATGTTTACATCAAAAACTGGATTCAGACCGCCAACCGTTGGATAGGTGGACAAACACTCTACGTTGTGGCGACAGTATTGCAGATGATAAAGTTAATAGCCAAGTAGCCTTATGAACTATATTATGTACTATATATGCCGGAATTTTCGATATAAAATAGTCATATTTCTTCTTCCTTTACATGTATTCACCATTGAACTAATACAGTGGAGAAGACGCCATCTATACGCACATGGCTCTATTAACACTTTAGCATGTTAGCATACAGTACTGAGGTCTGTGAAGAGAGGGGATTGGTGCACAGGGTACACTTCATACACTGTCAACATTAATGTGGCATAAGCTGCAGTAAAGAGGAGAGAAGGAGGATAGAGAGAAAGAACGAGAATGAGAAAACAAAGGGGAGGAGGGAGAGGGAGAGAGGGGGAGGGAGAGAGAAGAAAGTAGGTAACACTGGAGGTAATGAGGGCCACAGGGGAGCGCAGTGAAGAGAAGCACTAGAACTAAACAATAACAAGGATGTAAAAGTGTGTATACCTGTAGCTGGCTGTTTTGTCAATTGAAATTTAAGATGTTTGGTGTTTGATTTTGTAACTTAAAAATGTAAATCAGATTTGTTATATAGCCTCCGTTAAGACTAGAATGACAAGAGATACATTAAAATGAATTGAGAGCATTTGTAAAAGAGGTGAATTTGAGGATAAAGTCAAAACCTCAATTAGCCACAACAGTGAGAGTGTTGTGAAACTGCTTGTTACCCTGTGGCACCTGTGAGGGGGTGGCATAATTGATGTTTTTGAAGTTTAAGAGTCTGAATACAATGTCTAAAGTGGATTCTGAATGTGTGAATGCCAAACTGAGGTTGACACTCCCTTGTGGTTTGTAAAGATACTGCAGATGTTAAACTAAACATTGTGTCCAGTTAAGCAAAAATAAAGATTTCAAGCCGTCTCTGCATGTTTTGTAATCTTGAAAAGGTATTGACAAAAGTAGTACACAATATTTTAACATCTTAATTATATTTATGTAACTTTTCTTTTTGGTGGTCCAGCTCGCTACCAGCTGGTTTTCGTAAAGATATTATTACTTTGCCTGGAATATTCTGCAATATGGCATTAAACATATATATCCCCCACTTATTCAATTTTAGGAGCTTTAATGCTACAAAATCCATTGACAAACAAACTTACAATAAGCAACCTTGCCTGTCCATAGATCTATGTCTATGGAGGAAATTCAGTTAATTGCCATACTGTGGAACAAACCACACAAAGCATTAACTTTTCCATGGAGACAAGCAAAGTTCCATAGTGCACCTTTAACTAAATGACTGAGGTACATAATACAACCTAAAACCAATATAGCCTTTTCATGATGGCAACTAATCTAGCCATAAAGGGTCAACAATGAAAGCACAAGTCCCAAGCCTGTATATTCTAATAAGGAGCAGTTGGAAGAGCATCTGTGTTAAACCTACTAAAATAACATACACGAAGGCAGAAAGGAAAGATAATGAATACAAAGTGTTTCATTTGTATCAGCCTGTTGGGATCCCAGATGGAATAACCTAATTCTGTACATTTTTGCTTTAAAATGTTACAATTTCTAGATTTTTTTTATGGATACAACACTAGTTTGAAGTAATCTGGATAAGCAGCAAGCACGGGTCCCAGTTTCCATATCGCTCCTCTTCAAACCAGTCATGCGGCCTCAAGAAACCCGCTCTGAGCTTTAAACAGACAGATAAGGCTTTCTCTCATCCCCAAAAGACTCGAGAAGGCGAGGAAGGAAAAAAAACACACCTTTTTATGTTTATTTATTTATTTATTTATTTTTGCTGTTTTTAAGATGTGTTCTAAATTTCATCTTTCTGTGGTGAATCTGTTTTTTGAAGATGAACTAGAACCTGTTTTTTTAATATATTTTTTTACACTATTTAAACATTCATGAAATTGCATATTCACTGCTTGTTGACTGCTCAGGGTATGAAAGGAATTTCAATATGGACACGATTCTAAAAGTGTGGGCAGACCACGTTTTATTCAAGTAGCTCAAAAAATGTAAAAAAAATTAGTTAAATAAATGATTGTGAATACCACCGGTGGGTTTGTGAAGAAACATCCAATCATCTTTCATGCAGATCTCCCAGTTTTCAAAGCTGTTACATAACCACTTTTAGAGAGAGTTTTCAAGCCATTTACAACTATTTTGAACATTTGGGGTTCACTTTCTTCAGCAATATCCCAAAGCTTGATATCTGGTGTTTACTGTTATATTCAGACTAAAACAACAGTGTTAGAGGCTTATATGATTTTCAAGGCATTTTACGTAGAACTGTGGAGATGTCATTTAATGTTCTAGGTCAACACTATTAAACAGAAAACTACAAGCTTGCCATCAAGGTATGCCATCTGCTTGTCTTCAACAAGATTTAATTCATTCATTTATTTATTTATTTATTAGGACAATGTACTTAGCAATCAAACCTGTTGCTAACGTTAGCGGGAGTAACGTTGGGGTCAGAATGTGCCAGATTTATCTGTTATTAATGTTTATATCTTGATTTCCAGACACAATAGCAAATAAAAAACAGCAGGATCATGTAGAGTGAGTTAATATGAACATTTTAAGATCAAAATGGCAAGGTTCACTGCAGCAGTTACAGAGAGAGGGGGCACAGTCTTCCAATATAAAGTGAGTTGGAGCCAGAGTCGATGGAGCTGGAATTGCGGCCATGATCACTTCCTACTTGGAACGCAGCGGTTAGCATGTCAGCAATGTCCATTTGCATTTTGACCCTCAACTAATGACTGTATATGTAGTGCATATAATGTTACAGTGATTTTATTGCTTTGCCTGGAATGTTCCACCCGTCTCTGTTCATGGACAAGTAGGTGACATCCCCAGACCAAGTTACAGGTCAGATCAATGGAGAGGCAAGCCTGCTGTTAGTAAGAAAGTAATAATGGATGATTGTGCAGTTACTTTTGAGCAACAGAACATCTGCAATTGAGTAAATATAAGACTCATGTGTGTGGAATATACCTGGCAAAGCAATAACATCTCCATGGCAATAAACAGGTGGCAGCAGAAAAGTTACTTAGTGCACCTTTAATTATAAATATTCAAATTACATCCCCAGAATATATTATTTATTATGATAATTTCCTTAAGACATCCTTGTATTCATGCTCATTTCAAGTGTCCATATTATTTCACCATACATCTTGTATACGGATGCCTAATCATGTTTGACAACAGACAGTTTCTACAAAAGTAAAAGGAGATAAAAGTTAAATCCTTAAGAGTATACTCACCTCATAAATCCCTCCAAACAAAGACATGAACTTGCTGAGGAGAGCAGCGCACAAACTGGCTATGTGAACGAACGGCCCCTGAGAGAGAAGAGAGAAGGAAACAAAATATATCTGTAACTTATCTTTTGAACTTTTTATAATTTCTTTTGAAGTTCCTATTCCATAAGTGTAGGCTTTAATTCTCGCATGAATATCACACTGACAGACTCAGATTTTTGTACGGACAAGGGGGTCAAGGTTTAGGATCACATCTTGCCCATGGCCATATCTGCTTGTCAATGCTCCATCTCGTCAAATTTCAGAAGTTAAGCAAGGCCAGGTCTGGTTAGTACTTTGCTGGAAATATCTGGCGCCACAGTGGGGCAGCAGTGGCTCTAGTAGAAAGTTTTGTTGTGTCCTTAGGCAAGACATTTCACCCACATTGCCTGGTATGAATGTGATGTGTGTGAATGTATCTGTGTGCATGTGTGTGTGTTGGTCGGAGGGGCAGATGGACAGTTTGCTAGTGTCCCATAGGAGAAATTCCATCGGAACAGAGGAGCTGCTACAAACACCAATTTGTCAAGAAAGTTGTCCTTTACATTATTTCAGATCTAGAGCTAGCTAGAATGTCAAGCTGGAGGGATAAGCCTATTGTCTATGTTTTAAATACCATCTACTAAGAACCCTGAGGAACCCAACAAAAATACTGCGGAACGTGCAAACTTGATAAAAAGTCCCTCCCAAATAAAATCTGTAATCAAACTATACCACCCTTATTTTCAAAGGAGGATCGCATTGCCATTGAAAAGTACAGACGAGCAGTGTGAATATTAAAACTCAGATAAAGTTTCAAGTGGAGCTAACAGGATTAGAGTGTGAGCATGAGGAGAGTGCTACTGTAGTTAATGGAAGTAGAGCAATGCGGACTGCTGCAGAGCTGGAGCCTCGGGCCGATGTCAAAGACAAAAATCTTTCCACACATTTTCGGTAATTTCTTCAGGCTTCGTGTCTTTTGGGAACACTATACCAGCGACACTGTTTTGGCTTTAAGGCTGAAATAATAAGATATTCTACATTTTATATTCACATCACTCGCTAGGGAGACAAATGCAGATGATAGGAACATCTGTGCAGTTCAAATATACAGGGGTCCCAGTTTAATCTATGCATCGCTCTTCCCGATGGGAGTCCTATCCTCATTCTTCTATGAACTGGCAACTTTGGCCCTTTGTAATTTGAAGATTGAATTTGCAATTCATGAAATGGAGATAATTTAAGCAGCTGGACTTCCTCTAATGTGATATATTACCAAGCCACTTCTTTAGGATCATTTGACTGACCCAATTCAAACAAAATCATGTCACTGATGGAGTATGTGTTGAAGACAGTTAGCATGGCATTCTCCTACATGCTCTGCAACCATAATCCGAAATATATGCATTT
Source organism: Periophthalmus magnuspinnatus (assembly GCF_009829125.3). Lineage (NCBI taxonomy): Eukaryota > Metazoa > Chordata > Actinopteri > Gobiiformes > Gobiidae > Periophthalmus > Periophthalmus magnuspinnatus. The sequence continues at coordinate 26,165,407 of NC_047138.1, read as the reverse complement.
ACCTTTATAGCAAACCCTGATCAAAGATGCCAACAATTAGAGCAGTAGTTACTTATTTAATGTCAAGTAACCTTAAAAGGCCCATATTACCCAATTTTCTGATCCATGTTATAATGCCGTTTCCTCATCAAAAACATACCTGGAATTGTGTGTTGTTTCATTCACACATGTTTAACACACAAACCCTGCATATTTAGGCTGAGCTCTTTTCTCAAACTGAAAACACTCCGTTACACCTTATGATGTCATGTGGTAATACAGGAAGTGCTCCACTGTGTTTTTAAACTCCACAAACACCTTCACTAGATTCATTTGGATAATTTCAGCCCTGGCCAATCTCTACTAAACTAAAAAAGATAGCTCTTAACTTGAAAACTACTGCTTCATGACATCACAAGGCAGAACAGAGCATTTTGAGCTTTGGGGCTGTAGGATGACTAATAATCCAGGAAAACGTGTGAATAAAACAAAACACAACTCCATGTTTTTGATGTGGTAACTACATTATAACATGACTAAAAGCTCACAAGACAAAATTTTGTGTAATTTAACAGTTTGGTTGATAGGATATAAAACTCCAAATGCCAAATTCATATAAAACACATATTGTTATTATGTATCTTATAATACTTTTCCAGATTCTCAAAGTCGGATTTGTGCATTGTTTACTCACCTGGAGTAGACTGACTGAAATGAAGTTTCCAATCTGCACCATCTGCCCCTCTGACCACAACCTTGCCATAGCCACATATACACACCACACTCATACTAAGCAAGATGGGTGAAGTGTATTGCTTAAGGACACAATGTCATGCACTAGAGCTACTGCTGCCCCACTGTGGCACTTGGTATTCCTTGTGGTCTCTCAGCCATGTACTAACCAGGCCAATCCTGCTTAGCTTCCCCAATCAGACAAGATCGAGAATTGACAAGGAGCTATGACCACATGGTTGAAGTCAAACATAGGAATTTACATGCTGTAATGAACCGGAATACAAAAAAATCTCAAACGGGAAAGACGACTTTTACAATGTTTCTTATAATGCTAATACCACCCAGCAACAGTGTGATGCAACAGTGAATTGGTTTAAAACAAGCATTATGACAAGCAGTGCTAACAGCCCAGAGACTGTAGAGTGGTCTGTGAGAGCTGAATGATGTGGAGTGAGTCCGCAGACAGTGAATGTACTGAACTGAGATTCAGTGAGAACAGTTAGACAAACGGCACAAGTGACAAGAGCTGATGGTGACAGAAGCTGAGAGAAGAATGGTACATGTACTGCTTTATATAAATATATAGATATATATGCAATATATAAATTATAGTAACATTGTTTTACTACAGCTATGGTTTTACTTCAGTTTGTGGCCAATGGTGTTGTCACAGCAAATCACCCGCTTTATATAGCTCTATAATGTTCATATTTATTTAGCATATGTTTCATGAATTTCTTCCATAGAGAGTATACAGTTACAATATACAGTTTTTGGACAGTCTGGATCCAATAGAAGTTTTCTTCTATTGGGCCCAGACTGTGGAACTCTCTTCTCACTGACCTTAAACTACAGGATTCTGAAACTGTGGCTGAAACCAGGGCAGAGTTGCTATACTGATATGCACCTACTGTCACTCATTTTAAATTTAGATGAAAATACGCATTTTTGCTGTAAAACTTGAAATAATGCATCTGGATCACCCAATGCGATTGCTGTGTCCATATGGTAAATAGGCACATCTTTATATATGCTCTTCCACCTTCAAGGCCCTCAAAAAGCTTTACACCAAGGAAACACTCACCCATTCACACACACATTTGCACACCAGTGTACACAGACTTTTTGCTTTTTTTGTGCTTTTTTCTACGTTTAAGTTAATCGTATACAATTTGACATATCCAAATTTCGCAGATTAAAGTGGGACTAAACAACTAAACATCACCCAGAGCCACAGTACACACAGACAGTTGATCTTGGCAAGTGTATATACACTGTTTTCCTACCTTAAACAGCCTCAAAGCAGTAAAAAGTAGATTTAGAGTTTAGTCCCACACTAAATGTATTAAATTACTTGTGTCCACAGCTAGCGCACTGAAGTTCATCTTAAGGTGGAACCAAAACATTTTTCATACAGTAACTACATCTCTACTGTTATGTTCACTTTTATTTCACTAAAGATTGTACCCTTCTTTACGTTATACTTTTTATCTATTTGTACTACAGTAGTTGGACAGGAGCAGCATATCACACTATCTCTACGAGCACAGAGGGGAACCAGCAGTGCTTATGCTACAGATTTTACTGGACTCTTTCCATCTAATGCAGCAAAAAGGAGGAAGAGGAGAAGGAGGAGGAGGAGGAGGAAGAGGAGGGGCAAGCTCCCAGCGGGCTATGTTTTATCCATTATTCATCTTTGTGTGTGCTTTGCTTCAGTCTTTGGTTGATTACATAGTGGGACTTGTCTTGTTCATGATAAATTATAGCTCAGTTTAAATTGTGGTCCAGTTGCTCCTTACACTTTAAATATTTTGTAACTGTCTGGTTTTGGGAGGGCTATATGAAATTCAATCTAAAATCTTCCTGCAGCAGTGGTACCTTATGTCTACTTCCTCTTTAATCGCACAAGGCACATATTGATCGAGACATTGATTAAACAGAGTGCACACACACGCAAACACACATACATAAACGCAAATCGAGTTTCATGCGTCTTGGGGACACAACATTGACTTGCATTCATTTCCTGGAGACTGATTATAATTTCAACCATAGTCACCAGTTACTAACACTAACCTAAACTCTTACCTTAACCAATTTTTCCCATATCTGGACTTTAAAACTACAGTATATAACTTCTTAGTTAAAAGCAGACTAAAATAAAAGCATGTTTATGTATTATTATTATTATTATTATTATTATTGTGTTTATTGTACAGAAAAATGTGTGTCCTTACTGTGAATGGGCTTGCATCTCCACAAACCTGGCTTTTATTTGGCTTCCTGTTTGTTTCCATAGAAAATTTGTTATTAATGCTGCTATGATTAAGATTAAGACGATTATTCCCAAACAACTAATACATCTTTAGGAGAACATTATAGAGTATGGTTTTAACTATTTTTATGGAATCATGCAGGCGACACACCACCTCCAGAAACTTGCGATAGTAAAGTTAAATCATGTTATTGCACTAATAATAAAGGATTTACATCAAAGGGACCTGACATTTGTCCCCTTAAGGAAGGCAAGTTCCTAAAAATTGAGCGTGCATACAGATTTTAGTGCCCACAATGTGCTAAATATCCACCTACACATATATACAGTGAACAGGGTATACAGGACGGTGCAGTGTCCTTACCTCCTTGCCCAGAGGCATCCCACTGCCCAGAGCACAGGTGAGGCCGATGACTTTGGCCACAAACGTTTTGAAGGTGAGGTATTCTTTTAGCACTACTCCTCTCAGAATTGTCTTCATTTCAGGGATACCAGAGCCTAAGGACAAAAACATATATTGATTGAGTTAGTTCCCCCTACACTTTCATTACATCGTCCATTTTGGGTTTAAGTGATGTGCCAGATGTGTATGCCTGCTGGCAAGAGTTATGTCCAGGGACAAAATGAATCGGGAGTAGGGATTGATACAAAAATCAAAACAAACAAGGTCACAATGGCATTTTGGAATTTGAAATTTTTTTCACTTCCATTAAAGGAATAAATAGATTAATGTATTCCTTTTTATTTTTAATAAGTAAAGTAATTGTATTCCTGTACACTCTTTCATTTGGTGGCATTCTGAATACACTTAAAAATTAGTATTCTGAATATGTAGGTGGTTACACTGTTTACTAGGGGGTGGCAGTAGCTGAGTTGTTTGGGATTCGAACCACCAGACTTTGGATCAGTGGCCACTCTTGACATAAACATCATTGGTTGAGCGATCAGAGGCAAGACAGTTAACCCACCACGCCTCCAGTGTCTGTGTACACTGGTGTATGAATGTGTATGTGAATAGGTGAGTGATTCCTTGATGTAAAATGCTTTGAAGGTGGAAAAGCGGTGACAGTGGCTACAGAATGGAGTAGTTGCTTTTTTTTTACTGTTGAAGTTTTTCAGTTTTCAAGCTATAGTTTACAAATTGCTTTGGACAGAAATGTATACGGATCCAATTTATGTATTTAATGAGAAATGACACATCTACAGAGTACTTTATGTTTAGAGGAGCTGTTACTCTAATAATTATAGTTGGATACTCCAGAGCTCTCTTGTCTCATCAGCCTGTGTTACTGAATGTGACAGCACAGTGAATGGTGCTGTACAGCTGATGAGAGGTAGGGATAGACAAAAACAATGCACACTGGCCATGACTTTGATGGGGCTGGTTCTGTGTCAGGGCTCTAATTGAATACTGCAGCAGAGGGCTCCCCCAGAGACATGCACACCCACCAGAGGCCCAAGAACCAATAAAGAAATAAAACAATAACATAAGCTCTTCTCTATAGTTCCTCCATCGACAAATTTGAAGGTGTACCATGTCATTTCTTTCGTTCGCTATCATGGAGAAGTAATGGCTTAATGTTCCACAGTATGGCATTGAACTGCTTATGTCTCAAAAGGTTAACAAGTATAAATAAATGATTAATACTAACATTTTGTATTTATTAAATTGGTGGTTTTATTGCTCAGAGACACCTTGTAAAACAGGCATTCTAGCTTTAAAGCAGACTCACCACCAGGCCAAGTTACGTTTCAGATCTGTGGAGAGGTATCACTTGCTTTACATTAAAAAGAAAATTAACTAATGTCATATGGCGGAACATTCCTGTAACAGTAAAAACATCTCCATGGAGACAAAAAATGTGGCAGGCCCAGCACCAGAAAAGTGCACCATGTTATTGTAATAGCTTATAACTTTTAATATGAATGTTGTGGTTAGGATTGGTTACATCAGAGTTACTGCTTATGTTCAGTGGTGGAAGATTCCAAAAAAGATCAATTTTATTACTCAGTTTTTCTAGTCTCCTAAGATCTTTTTCTAATAGAGAGGGCTGGTTTAACTATAGGAAGTAGTTTAGAGAGACTGGTTGAGGTAGTGTAGAAACAGACACTCAGCAGGATGGATGCTATACTGAACAACATGGACCAGCCTCTGAATTCAGATTTTGAACAACAGAGAGCAGAGATCAGTGAGCTGCAGGACAGAACGTCACAAGAACTCCTTCCCGACTGCCATAAGACTGTACAATAAGGAGGTTTAAGGCAGATGAAGATTTTAAGAGACCTACAATCTGAATTTCCCCTTGGGGATAAATAAAGTCTTTTTGATTTGATTTTATAATAACCCTCAGCAAGTCTCAAAACAATAATAAACAGAGTAGAAAGTACAGATACTGGCTCTCAGAAATAGCGAAGTAAAAGTAAATCGCTTAAAAATATACTTAAGTACAATATTGGTATCTGTACTTTGCTTTAGTACTTTACCATTTTTACTTTGTTACATTATACCATTGCTTACATTAGTTGTTTTTTGGCTTTTGAGAAGACAGACTGTAATGGTTTGGACATGTACAGAGGAGGGACAGTGAATATATGAGGAGAAAGATGTTGGGGTTAGAGGTACTAGGAAACAAGAGGAAGACTAACGAGATCATTTAAGAATGTAGTGCAAGAGATGGAGGTAGGTGAAAGTTGTGGCTACCAATGACACAGGACTACAAAAGGCAAAATAAATGATGCTACTTTGGTATTACTTTAATTCCTGCCATAATAGCAACACAAATTTGTATTCTTAGAGTGGATTTGCAGCATGTTATCCCGTTAAGCAGTTTCCATGGCTTTCACTAACCCCTTTACATAGATTTGAATAGATTACACTCAGGAAATGTTGTGTGTTGACATACCGACAGCCTGAGGGGCGAGGATCTGGGTGAATCCGGCTGAAAAGGTGATGAGGACCACAGGGTAGGTGACCCAGGCCAGATACTGCAGGAACAAATTACTGTCCAAGCCTCCGTACATCCACTTCTGTGCTGTGGACACAACACACGACTAAAATTAACAATATGCAGTTAATATATCAACATAAAGGGGTTGGTGCATTTGACAAAAAATGTTATTTTGAAAATTTTGTCATTATCCCGACAATATTGAAATGATCCATCAGAAATATGCTAAAATGTGCCTGTAAAGAACAGTATAAAATGTATTCATCTTCAGAGACTGCCTGAATAGCTCACTTGTTTGCTCAACTTTGATATAGGAACTTAATACGAGATTTCATGATTGTCCAAGTCTAAAACCTGGCCGGAGTAGTACTGAAATTGGGGGGGGGGAATTCTGCTGTGATTTTCAGACAAAATTGAATACAAATGCCACAAATGCACTTTAACAGTCTGGTAATAAACATTTATATGCACCCCTGCTCCTGTTTTTAATGTTTTGAATGGCCCTATGTAGTCATTTGTTTGCTTTGTTTTTGTTGTATTTTTCTGTATTTGAACAGGACGCTCGTGAAAAAGAGTGAGTGTACTCTTCGGCTCTCCCTGTATAAATAAAGATAAATAAACATGTTTTGTGCAGTATATTTGGACCTCAACCATTTCATTTATCACAAAAATATATGATTACAGAGATTACACAACAAGTTCAATTTATTTTATTTTATTTATTTATTTATTTTGATCTTTTAAATTGTTTTTCATAAACAATAAAATTTTCTAAATTTGGTCCAAAACATCAAGTGCAATAGTGGATTTAATTCCATGCTAAAAATGCAAAAGTAGTAAAGAATGATGAGGAAAAACGTCAAAAACAGGTTAACGGTAAATCAAAAAAAGCCTTGCAAATAAGGGTTCTGTGTTATATTTCTACACTTTTTACTGTTTGTACTGGGAACATTTGTGAGAATTTTACATTCACTTCTTCTTCACTTTTTTCACAGTGTAGTGTTTATATGATAATGGGCATGATTCATGTTTAGAATCACATTAAAAGCTCACTAATGCTCACTACGTTAGCTTCATCTTGAGAGCGGCTTTAACACAGTGACTGAACACTGAAAATCCTTTTGAATTAGTGTCTGTCCTGCAAGGTTTCATCTCACTGGTGATTCCTGCTTCTCGGACTCAAGGTAGCTTACCCACAAATCCAGTGTTCACATCATCTCTTTTTAAATCCACCTGCCATCACTCCAATCTACTCAAAGGCTCCCTCCTCCTCAACTCCTCTGCTGCTCTCCCCCTCCTCTCCTGCTTCTCCTCCCCTCTACCCCTCTCCCTCCCCTCCTTTATATCTCTTTCTCCTCTCTACCCCTCTTCATCCTCCTCTTACCCTCTCCTCTTCCTCCTCTATACCTCTTAATTCACCTCTCTCCTCTTCCTCCTCCCTTTCACTCACCATACCCTCTCCTTTTCTTTATCTCATCCTCTCCCTCCTCTCTTCCTCATTTTTTACCCTCTCCTCTTCCTCATTTTTTACCCTCTCCTCTTCATCTCCTACCCTCTCCTCTTCATCTCCTACCCTCTCCTCTTCATCTCCTACCCTCTCCTCTTCATCTCCTACCCTCTCCTCTTCATCTCCTACCCTCTCCTCTTCATCTCCTACCCTCTCCTCTTCATCTCCTACCCTCTCCTCTTCATCTCCTACCCTCTCCTCTTCATCTCCTACCCTCTCCTCTTCATCTCCTACCCTCTCCTCTTCATCTCCTACCCTCTCCTCTTCATCATCTCCTACCCTCTCCTTTCCTCTTCCTCCTTTCCTTCTCTTACCCTCCACTCTTACCCTCCACTCTTACCCGCTCCTCTCTTACCCGCTCCTCGCCCTCTTCCACCTCTCTTGCCCTGCCCTCTTCCACCTCTCTTGCCCTGCCCTCTTCCACCTCTCTTGCTCTGCCCTCTTCCACCTCTCTTGCTCTGCCCTCTTCCACCTCTCTTGCTCTGCCCTCTTCCACCTCTCTTGCCCTGCCCTCTTCCACCTCTCTTGCCCGGCCCTCTTCCACCTCTCTTGCCCGGCCCTCTTCCTCCTCTCTTGCCCTGCCCTCTTCCTCCTCTCTTGCCCTGCCCTCTTCCACCTCTCTTGCCCTGCCCTCTTCCACCTCTCTTGCCCTGCCCTCTTCCACCTCTCTTGCCCTGCCCTCTTCCACCTCTCTTGCCCTGCCCTCTTCCACCTCTCTTGCCCTGCCCTCTTCCACCTCTCTTGCCCTGCCCTCTTCCACCTCTCTTGCCCTGCCCTCTTCCACCTCTCTTGCTCTGCCCTCTTCCTCCTCTCTTGCTCTGCCCTCTTCCTCCTCTCTTGCTCTGCCCTCTTCCTCCTCTCTTGCTCTGCCCTCTTCCTCCTCTCTTGCTCTGCCCTCTTCCTCCTCTCTTGCTCTGCCCTCTTCCTCCTCTCTTGCTCTGCCCTCTTCCACCTCTCTTGCTCTGCCCTCTTCCACCTCTCTTGCTCTGCCCTCTTCCACCTCTCTTGCTCTGCCCTCTTCCACCTCTCTTGCTCTGCCCTCTTCCACCTCTCTTGCTCTGCCCTCTTCCACCTCTTCCTCCTCTCTTGCTCTGCCCTCTTCCTCCTCTCTCGCTCTGCCCTCTTCCTCCTCTTTCCTTCTTTCCCCCTCCTCTCCTCTCTCCACCTGCTCCCCTGTTCCGACTCTCACCCTCACGACTGCACCTCTGTTACCCCTGAGCTGCCTGTGTTTTCTGTTCCAATTCTATATCCTGTCTTTCATGCCATGTTGTTGAACACTTTGTCTAAAAGAGTCAACCTCATTGGGTGAAGAATCTGACAATTTTAAGTCCACAGAGGTTGTTCGACTTGTGAATCTGCAAACTCAACAATATGCCAGTTTTTACTGTTTGGGGTTAGGAGGTTTACAAATCTTAATATCCAGCAACTACAACTTTCTACCCCACCTAAGGCCCAAAGACGTTTGACCATCAGTTTCCACTCACTCACAAATGTCAGTACAAGAGTAACAAGAGGAGGAAGAACGCAATAGAAGAAATTATACCCATGGGTTTCAGAAAGGACTGTTATTATAGCGATTAGTGCTTTAAAACTAAATATTGTACTGATCTGATATTTGGAGTTTAGTTCAGAGTTGACATCTTACATTGTTCTTCTAACCATTTTCTCCGTCCCCTCTCTACCCCTCTTCATCCTCCTCTTTTTCACCCTCCGCTCCATCTCCTCTTCCGCCTTTCTTACCATCTCCTCTCTTACCCTCAAAGTTGACATCTTTTGTTGTTCTTGTAACTGTTTGTGTTGTGCAGCCGGAAGCGCACCGATGCTCACTTCCTATTTGGAACACAGCGGCTAGCCATGTCCATTTATATATACAGTCTATATCACTGAGAAAATGGCATTCCTGCATTTGAAGCAGTCTGAGAATCATACAGTGGGCTACACATTCAGGTATTACATTACAGAGTTCTTATATTCTGTGGAAACCTAATCGCATACAAGACCATGTGCTCACCTTGCAGACAGATGGCGATGCAGAAGTCAACGACCCAGCTGACCAGAGCCATGACCAGGCCCAACAAGATGAGGAAGATCCAGTCCTCCCCGACTCGCGAGATCAGGAACTTCTGACAGCGCACCGTACAGACTGAGCACAAGAGACACAACTCAGATCAGTACAGCCATAGAACAGCATCCAGGACGACCAGGGGAAGCAATGAAAGATTCACAAAGCAGTCTGGTGATGAGCAAGTTTGGTTAAAGGGCTGATCTGTTAAAATGATGTTTCCTCATCAGAAACATAGGCAGAGTTGTGTTTTGTTTCATTCACACATGTTTAACACACAAACCCTGCGTATTTAGTTCTTCTCTCAAACTGAAAACACTCATGTCATGTCATGTCACCGGAAGTGCTCCACTGTGTTTTTTGCGTAATTTAGGACCTTTAATGAGCGCACAACACATACAATATAATGGATTTGTTGTGTTTTAGGTTCAGAAATTGGAAATATCTTGTCAATATAATAAAAAGTAGTACACATTAAGACTCAATAGAAGGATTTGGAAAAATGAATATGCCAAAAACAGACTAAAAACAACACACGGTGACAATATTGAACTGAAATTCAAAATGTACAAAGTCTTATGATTGTTGATGTGTGTCGCTTTTTCTATTGGTTAGTTACAAATTATATCTGGTAGTAGATTAGGGAGTAAAGCCATAAACCTACTATCCAGAGTTGTTGGTTCAATTCTGCCATGTTTTATGATGGCTCACATATTCTTCAAAATCTCATTAAATGTTGAACCAAATAACTTTGATTTCTTATTAAAAAAAAAAAAAAAAAGTTTCTGCAATGAAAATATGATTATGAACTCCTTTGTATGGTTTGTAGTAAATTTTAGATGAATAATTAAATGCCACCATAAATGTGCACTATCTAACTGTTCAGGAGATGGGTACCACCACTTACTTGTCTCCACCGAGATGTTATTGTTTAGCCTGTAATGTTCCATGGTACAGCAATAAACTTGGCAATCTTACATAAATGACACTGTAAGGTGAGTGGGGACACCTCTCCACAGATCTGACTTATGACTTGGGTTGGTGGCTATGCCTTCTGTATCCAAGTATATTTTCCTTGACACAAGAACATTCCCAGCAAGGCAATAACATAAAAAAAAGGAATTTTCTTTGATTTGGTTTGTGTTTTTAGATGCAAACTTTTTGTACTCGCTAACATTGTACTAATGGCAACAATTATGTGTACTAGGGTGTTCATTACATGCACACTGTAATCACAGAGACCCCCATTGGCCCCTGCTCTGAGTGTGTCCTCATTTCTCTCTCTGTGGGATGCTCCTCCAGGGACCAGCGGGGCCCCCTAATGACACATCACTTGCATAATCTCCTGTCTTACCTTCGCTCCCCTCTCAAACATACTGAGAAGTACATGTCGATATGTAACCTGCCGGCTACTTTTTACCAATTGGGAGATCACATTGTAACTACACATGTATTGTACTGTCTAATTGCATGGATAGGTTTGTATATAAGCATGGATGGTAATGTACAGCTTTAAAGAACTGGTTATGGCCGAAGATAATCAAAGTTTGACATTTTAGCCTCATGACGATATTGCTGCTTATTGTGCAAACTCTGATTTTGATACTAAGGACTGGACTGGACTTTGTTTATATTCCCATGTGGTCTTCGGTGTAATCCGGTGTAATCCCTCAGTCATCCAAGTAGGTTCCATAGTGGTCCATGGGCGTATACTAGTGTGTGGTCTTATACTTGTTCTGATGCAGCTCATGATCATTCTAAAGCTATTCAGGAAAGGTTCATTTCTGTCCTGTGAATGTGACTTCTTAGTATTTATACCTGCTCAAATGTGAATATAGTTTTAGTATCAATTAGTATCCGATTTTCAAAACTTTTATTATAACTTATTGAGAACTTGGACCTTGTTGGAGAATGGTAATTAAAAGCAGTGAGTATTAGTAGTTATAGTGATAAATATAAAAACAGAAATTGCATAAAATATAGTAGTAGGTCAAAATTATTGTTAGTCAATAATAATAAAAAAAAAAAAAAAGTTATTTTCTCAAACAGAAAACACATTGAAAAACCTTGTGATGCCATGTAGTAATACAGGAAGTGCTCCACTGTGTTTATACACCATCACTAGAATCATTTGAATGATTTCAGCTCTGGAATTGCTGATAAAGGTAAATGGTAGATATTAATCTGAAAACTACCACTTCATGACATCACAAGGTGGAACAGAGCATTTTGAGCTTTGGAGATGTAGATAGACTAATAAAGGTTTTACTAAAACATGTGTGAATGAAACAAAACAACTCCAGGTACGTTTTTGGGGCAGTAACAACATTCTAACATGGCTTAAAGCTCACATTTTGTGTAATATAGGTGGTTTAAATAATTTAAATTCAATATATACTCCAAAAAGCAGCCTGTTGTATATTGTGAATAATTGTAAATTAATAAAAATCCTTTTCAAAAGTTAAAATAAATCTATAACCAAGATCTGAGATCGTGGTATCTCTACTAGTAGATCAAAGTACAGATTGAGCACAACTGAGTAGTACTTCTACATACATTTTAATAAATATAAAAATAAAGTACATAATACACAACTTGATGTTTTTCCCCTAACATCTATAAATAAACAGTAATATTTCATGCAGTTGCACTTGGCTCATTGGACTCCACGTTAGAGCTTTGATTGACAGCTGAGGAGTGATTGACAGGTGGAGGGAGGAGGCGGGGGCGGGAGGTGAGCGAATTAGAAGAGACTCAACTCTACAACATACAGCAAACATTGAGCAGCAATCAACACCTTTAGGAACAGTCTAACACGAGCGCTAGCAAACCGTGATCAACCCAAAGCTTCTATTATTACAGACTGCAGACATGAGGTAGTGCTGAGAATAATTGTATATTTAGAGCTATGTGTTAGTACATTTGTGTGCTTTGCGTCATGTCACCCATGGGCCTTATGCGTATGTTGGCCCCTTTTGAACCACTATTCCTGTACTTTTAGTCTTTCAATAAATATAAAACACTGTACCATGTTCTCTTTCCAATGTGAAAAAGATCCTATCCCTGTAACATGGTTTAAATTGGTTTTCAGTTCAATAATATCTTGCCGATTGACTGGTCCAAAAATTTGTTCAGATCATAATTTGGTGCAATGCTACCAACAATGAAATTTTGTTTGGGATTAAATACATTTCAAAAGCTTTTAGGGGAAAAAATAGCTCTCATGATGTGAAACAGAACCAATGAATACTGAGCGTTTATTCAATTACATGTGTTTGTAATGCTAAAAAAAAATATACCTTTAAAACATCTCATACTGTGATTGGGCTTGCATCTCAACAGACCTGACATGGCCTGCATGGTGCGTTATCTGCTAGTCTCCATGGAGATACTATATAATTTTAAAGCTGCATAATGGAACATTTCAGGCAAAGCAACAGCATCTCATCTCTCATCTCTCATAGTACACCTTCAGAGTCAAGATGCAATTAGTTCAAATATAAAACTGGAAAGAAAAAGTGTTGCTGCATTTTAAGATGGAAATAAATCCTCTTTAATTCATTCTAAGTACTTTAAAAATGTATTGGGCTAAATGATGTATGCACATTAACACGGCACTTTGCATTAATTAATAGAGTAATGCTTTTAGAATTGATGCCTTCTTGTTGCTACAGGTGCCTAGGAGAGACAAATTGAGCACTGCAGTGTACAATCTGCTTGTGACTCACACTTTGCTGCAAACCCCTCGCACCCCTCCCATATATATCCCATCATGCATCATTCTACCCCCTCTGTTCTTCTGTGGCGGCTTTAATCACATCTTATCTGTTGCTCTCACTTTGTTCTCCTCCTCCACCTCCTCCCAGGACAGTCATAAAGCCACATACCTGCTGGGACTAATTTAGGTCTCCATAGATACCTGGTGCACCTGAATCAAGATGGCTCCCGCACAACCCTTCTGTGTGTGTTTATGTGCGCGTGTGTGTGCGCGTGTGTGTGCGTAAGACCCTCTGCTTATGTTGTTGTGACTGATATTCTTTAGAAATGGTTCATCAATCAAAGACATTTAAATTGGAATAGACGTTTTATATTGACGTTAATATGAAGAGACAGCCCGCCCACACACACACTCTGCAGTTACATAACATCGGCCTGGGTAGAAGCCAATGTATGTGCAATGTGTACCGTCACACAGTACATGGGAAGAAGACCTGTGATGCTTGGTTTTAGATGTGTTTAATAGTTAATAAAAATAAAATCAATATTAAACAGAGTAGACTGTGGACTGATGTAGTTTGACGTCAATCCACAGTCTACTAGATTTTAAAGTGCAATATGGAGCTTTTGTGGTAGAGATATTGCCATTTGCTTGTCACTATGGAGATCTCATCACATTTATCCATCTTGCATTTATTGAATTATCATCTGGACATATATTTGTAACTTGGACTGTTTACACCCTTTGCTTGTATCCATGGAAATGTATAAACTGAATGTCATACTGTGAGACATTCACAGTAACGAAATAATATCTCTATCTGGAAACAAGCAAGCTCCAAACCCTTAAGAAAAAAACTGAATTTTGAGAAAATAAAAATAACAATATGTTTTGAAATCAGGTATAAACATTATGACTATGGCTCTTTGAATGTGGGATATTGATAGGCAATCTCAAGTGTTTCATTCATAAATTGTATGCACATTTTAAACAGGGTTATGATTACCTGTCCAGCCAGAACAACACGCTTTGAAAAAACATTGCAAAGATGAGTGGATCTGGAGCTCTATCCTGACTCCCTGATTTCAGAGGGTGTGATTGATCAGAGAGACGTCTGTCGCCCAGGTCTGATCCATAGTAAAAGCCCAAGTTAAATCTGTTGAGTGCACAAAATGTAGGAGTGAAGACATTTCGCTGCTCATCCAAGCAGCTTCTTCAGATCTGGTCATATGAGGCAGTGTCTACCAGCAACCTGACCAGACCTGAAGAAGTGGCTTGGATGAGCAGCGAAACGTCTTCACTCCTACAACGTTTTCTCCAGTTGACAGTTTTAACTTTGGCTTTTACCATCAATCAGAGAGACGCATGTTCCATTCATGTCAAAAACAAAATAACAAAAACTAAATGGCTGCTTAAAAAACAACAAAGAATCAACAATCAAAGTTCTCATTTATCTCAGGTAAAAGAAGGTATATATTTTGTTCTAAATGATACAAGAATTTCTGAGAGGAGACTCCTTCTGCAATTGAGAAACACGCGATACAGATTAGGGAGCTGTGGTTGGACCGTTAGGATGGAGGATTTTCTCTCAATCAGAATGTAAAAGGGAATGGCTCTTTAGGTGTGGGTTATAAAATCAAAACCTATTATACTCACCAAGAAAAATGTATACAATATCATATAATTAAAACTTGCACCAATCGTATAACTTCTACCAGGTTTTATTTTGCAGACATCAGCCACAGTACATTGGCGTAAAAAGGTATTCACTGTAAAATATTAATTGTTCAAAATTGCTGAAACGTTCAGTGTTTTAAATGAAAAAAAACCCACCTGTGCATTTCGTCTCGCAAACCCCAATTATTCAAATCAGTCATGGGTTTATTATGCAAGCCTTCAGCTCTATACAGGCCTAAGTGTGGGAGAGCATTGCATTAATTCCCTGATTCTGCACAGTCATGGCAATAAGGCCTTCTCCAGTCT
Organism: Periophthalmus magnuspinnatus; assembly: GCF_009829125.3. Lineage (NCBI taxonomy): Eukaryota > Metazoa > Chordata > Actinopteri > Gobiiformes > Gobiidae > Periophthalmus > Periophthalmus magnuspinnatus. Next base: position 26,150,200 of record NC_047138.1, on the reverse strand, counting down.
CTGTGTATGTGGTGCTACGCTCATTATTGTGCTTCATGAGAAAGAAAGAGATTCAATTAAAAAGCCTGGCTGTGTTTAATACTAGTAGCTTAATTAGAGGGAATGAGAGGAGATAAAGGCAAATCTGTCTATTCAGCCCTTCTGCTTTTTAAACAAGAGATAAGAGGGTCCATGGTGGTATAATACTGTAAATACTGAGGTGAGACTGAACCAAGCAGAGAGGAACTAAGCCTATGTCATAATTAGTGTAAGGATTTTAACGGCCTACACGGCTAGAAAGTTAACTCATATGGCATTCGTATACATTTTTGACATAATACAAGAAGTATAATGTAAGGTAGTCTAACATGGTGAGGATATGGTTATCATTGGCTATTATGTATTTGCTGCTTCTAAAAAGTTGTACTTGGGCAACTTAAGTGCGCAACTTGGCAACTTTTCTGGTGGAGGGTCTGTCACCTGTTCACTTCCAAATCTTCGCTGCTTAAAATGCAACATAGTACGGCATTAAACCCATTTATCTTCAGGCAGACAGAAATGTCATATAGTGCAGCATTAAGGTATATTAATATGGGGAGATTTTTCCAGATTTGAGGTGGCTTTGGTCAGGAATACCTCAGTTTATTGTGCAAGTTTTGGAAGTACCAGACACAGTGCATACAAGCCTCATACAGCAAGGTCCCTCCCCAGCTCAGGAATCAAACTTGGGGCCTTCTCAGTTCCCTTTGGACCACATGATTAGGTACTGACCAGAGCAGGACAGGAAAACTGACGCATTATGTTGTTTTGTATGTGACCTTACCAAACAAACTTTTTAAATAAATGGCCAACCATGGACTTGGACTAGTTTTACTTAAACCTAGGGCTTTGCAAATAAATCACATTTTAATTAAAACCTAATGTGCTTTCAATATGATATCAGCTTGGTTTTTTGGTCCTGTCATTAAAAGCATATAGTTTGAGGTAAGAGATCAGACATTGGAGGAATTTGTTTAACAATTTGTTGTGTTAAATTGCACTGAATAAAAAGTGTTCAGTGTTTATGTTCATATGTCACCGCAGAGGCAGGAGACTGTCGCTGATATTAAGTTAATCCAAATGGCCTTATCAGATGAATATGTCAAACACTTTGACCTTAGTGTACTCACTTAGGTCATTTTTTGTGTGGCGACATAAGCATTGCATATTAACATGCATCTGTGTAGTCAATGCTCCAAGTTCTGAAGCTGCCTCCATTATCCTTAAGCCACTCAAATCTGTGAAAACTGGCAAAGCTTTTCAAAACAAATGTGTAACTGTGGGTTTTGTTTGAGCTGCAGCTGGTGATTTGTGTGGTTTAAACTGAGCTAATGAGAGGAAAGTGTCCTGCCACAAGCCTTCCTCCTTTTTAGGTTTTGGCTGAATGTATAAAGAATTCTGATGTTTTTATCTACTTTGTAACACAAATGAATTTACATAATTAGAAATGGTGGTGTTCATTAAATAAGGCTTAGTTAAGAGGCCAAAACTAGAAACAAAAAGCATGGAAGGACAACCATACAAGCTCAGATTCATTGGCTCTTTCAGAATAACCAGTTCAGCTAAAAAATAATTTTCTTTGAACTGTGGGAGGAAGAGATAAGTCACAATGATAAATAATAAGTAGACTTCCTTCATGTTAGAATTTGTGAAAAATGGGCACCATTTTTCAACTCTCGAGTTCAATTCTTTTCTTGCTACGCCTGCATGGTTATAAATAAGTTCAAAATAAAAACTACAGAACTTGGTCAACAACATAGGCTTTTTTGTAGTATTTATCAACTTTATTAATACGTTATAGTAAACCATGTGTTCTTTAAAAGGGCATGGTGTAACTTTTCTGTGTCCACTACCTGCTTGTCTCCATAGAGATTTGAAAGGAAAAAAATGCAAGATGGACACATTCAAAGCAATAGCATGTGTTTTTATTGCTAAAAAAAAAAAAAAAAACCTTGAAAAAAAAATCCTTACTGTGAGTGCACCCTCTCCACAGATCTGATTAGTAACTTGACCTGGCGCCATCACTTGTAAATCTCCATGTAGATAGACATGTTTAACGCCATACTGTGGAATATTCTGAGCATATCAATAAAATCTCTCTAAAGACAGGCAAATGGCAGATCATGGGGACATTTTATATAGTCATGAAAATCACCAACATGGATAATCATATCACTAGAATGTGCAGAAAAAAAATCTTTCTCCCTGATGATCTCTTCTAGATCACTGTTGTTTTCAATTATAACAAAATACATTACTATAACAGTTGTTTGAATATGGAACTTATTCATAACATTAAAATACTAATTATTCATATCAAGAACATTTTAACCTGTCAGCAGCTTTAATAATTATCCTGATATAATTGTTAATCGCTATTATTTTGGCCATGATAATCATAACACCAAATTTCAACATCGTCCTCTGCTTACCTTCAAATACATATGGAAACAAACTGCAAGGTGCCCAGCCCTGTGTGGAACTTAGCTTATGTATTTGCTGACTGCACCAAAAAGTTTTCCCTCCAAACTCGAACACTTTAAAGCACATTTGTGTGTCCCCTTGTCGCTGTGGCGAAGAGGCTCCAGAGGATTTCCCCTGATGCAGCAGCAGCAGCCGCCTCACTGCAGAGGAGTGTTACGAGCATATACTTACATCTATATACTCATATCTATTGAAACACATCCATATAAACACATACGTATACTGTAGTTACCATCTTATCTCAAGAGGGATGAGTCAATTTGAGGGTACGCTAAAGGGAGAATTCATTAATACAAATTGATAGTTTTAGGATGAAAAAAATAATGAGATTAGAATTGCCTTGTTTTGTCAGTTTTTTCATCAATATTCTTTGATAGTGACAGGGGACTAACTAAACTGTTATTATGATGCCACATTTGGCATCATAATAACAGTTTGTTTTTAAATTATTATTATTAATGTAGAGCAACGATTTATGTAGATTATGAATTATTTGAAAGGGTAAACTCACTCCCACTCTCAGTTTGAACCATTTTAAACACATCTGAGCTATAGTTGTTCCTCTCTGATTAGTTTGTAGTTAAAATGAGTTTTCACATTGGCTTCAGTCATATAAATAAATATTAAAAGAACCAGTCTTTTGAACAACTCTTTGAAATGAACAGATCCTAAAGATTGGGATCCCCTATAAGTCCCACCATTAGTCTGTTACCCCAGAGCCTATTAGGATGATTTAAGCCCTTGCCAATCTCTACTGAACTAAAGGTAAAACGTTGCTGTTAACTTGAAAACTACAGCGACATGACATCACAAGGTGGAACAGAGCATTTTGAGCTTTGGTGACGTAGCCAGACTAATTAAAGGGTTACACAAACATGTGTGAATGAAACAAAGCACATCTCCAGGTATGTTTTTGAATAACATTTTACCATTGCTTAACGCTCACAAGAGTCAATTCTGAGTAATATAGGACCCTTAACCAACATTTTCGGCTTTTTATATTAATTTTCAAACAAGAAAGTCAGGACGATTTTCTTTTTTCTTTCCCAGTTTTAGTTGAATTTACCTTTGTTGATGAATTGTCACTGGAGAAACCCAGCCACCACCTTGTCACCACTGAACATGAGCATACTTCAGACAATGCTGGAATAAAATGTCACATCAATAAGTTTTATATTCAAACAGACCGTTATGTGGTCCAAGCACCTAAAAGCTTCGACAGCACCCATCATTTAATTGTCAAATACAGTGTGCTATTGTTCAGTCTTAAGGATAAAGTCCCTCTTTTGTCTGGCTCATTAAAAATATGGGAATCTGTAAAGGACAGGATCTTACTGTCAACCATGGCGGCCTTTTCTTTTCTTTTAAAATAAAAATCGATAATGAGCAAAGATGTGAAGTTGGGTAAAGGTGAAATGCACTGATTGGAGACAGCAACCACTGACAAGGCTTTGAGTCTAATAGGGCCTTTTGGATTTCAACTCATTTTACAGCTGCTCTGAAACACATGGCTGGAGGATCATCTTGTCTTCTTATGCTCTTCTCTCCTCGCAGTAGCTATAGCTTTATGTCTTAAATGGCTTTCAAATGCAAAAACCTTATTTTCATGGGTCTACTGTCAACACATCTAAAACCTATCCTCCTGTAATGTGGTTGTTATAATATTTTTGCCTTATGCCTACACTGGAAATGGTGCTGTTTCTCCATTTTTCAATGACTGTC
>NC_047138.1:25713476-25843476 GCF_009829125.3 Periophthalmus magnuspinnatus | reverse complement strand
GAAGTGCACAGTTAGCATGTTAGTCTTGTTAGCCTGACCATGAAGACAAAACTCCACAAAGTTGTGAAAAGTGTTTATGCTCATCATGATAAATAATTAGAATGCCCGGAATGCATAAGGAGAGTGAGTAATAACTTCACATTTTCAGATAGCAAAACCAGGGGCCTTTAACTAAAATGTGTAGTTGCTTTACATTAGCACTTTAATACTCACGTGGACTTACTGGTACATTATGTGCTCCAGCACCAGTCCACCCACACAGGCAGACAGGTCCTTTAACAGAAAGAAATACTTGGTTGAGTCTAATAAAGACACTGAGGGTCGTGTATGGCCTTTACATATGGAGAAGTGTAGTTCTACCTGCTCTGTGATGGAGGGAGAGGAAATAATGATCTGAGCAGCTGTGCATGAGGCAGAGTACAGAGCAGAGGAGGAAGGAGGGGTTGGGAGGTTGACAATAAAGATATAATATATAGAAGATAAGATAATCAGATCAGTGGTGGATGAAGTATTCAATTTTATTACTTAAATAAAAGTACAGATACAGAGGTAAAAAGTTACTCAAAAGTATCACATGGAAAAAGTATCACATGGAAAAATCTACGTAAGTAAAAGCATAGCAAAAGACAAACTTTAAATCTATCAACTGGATAAATCATTGTTAGAGTGAAGACGTTTCGCTGCTCATCCAAGCCAAGTTCTGGGTCTCATTGTTCAGACTTAGAACAATGAGAACAATAGCAGGATCGTTAAGGGCTGAAATAGGTAGTTTCAGCTGAAACTGGAGACAATAGATGTTTACAGTTTCAGTGAAGTTAACCCCTCCCTTCAGATAGATATAAGGCAGTGGCCACCAGCAATCTAACCAGAACTGAAGAAGCAGCTTGGAGCAGCAAAACATCTTCACTCTTACAACGATTTGTCCAGTTGATAGATTTAAACTTCGTCTTTTGCTATGAATCAGACATGGACGACTGAGGGTTTACACGGACTTAAGTAAAAGCTTTGAAGTAGCTGTTTAAAAATATACTTTAAGAGTAAAAAGTAAAAGTATTTCAAAGTATAGTTCATTTGTTAAAGTGTTAAATGTGATATTGATAAAAAAAAAATTATACTGATTTTGGTCAACAGTTAAAAAAACAAAAAAAACAAATACATTTCTTTCTTTTTTTTCTTTTCTTTTATTTTGTGTATTTTTGTTTGCTCAAAACTTGAACTTAAAAACTTTAATCAGGATGTTACAAATATGATAAAAAAAAATAACCCCTCAAATCATATGAAATGTACTTTTTACTTTTCAGTCCAGTAAAAAAAAAGTAGCAAAGTAGAAAGTACAGATGCCTGCTCTCAAATGTAGTCAAGTAAAAGTAAAAAGTATCCACTGTAAAATCTACTTAAGTAAAGTACAGATATCTAAATTTACTTAGTTACAGTACTTTACTACTTTACTTTGTTACCTTCCACCACTAAATCAGACTGATTAAACAAAAAAGAAAAAAAAAACATAAATAAGCCCTCTGATAGATTTTTATCGATGCAAGTAAAATCCACACAAAACTGTAAGAATAAAAGTGAAATAAGAAATACACAAATTCTCCATATACACAGTCACCATATCTATCATTATATTAAATACTATATGCAAAATTTACTTTTTTGAGTTTTAAACCACCAAATACATACCTAGAGTTGTATTTATGAGTTGGCTTAATTTACGCTTGTGTCAGTAATTCATAAATCTAAAATCATTTTCTCTGTGTACTCAACGATATTCTGTTTGTATGTTGCATCATTGGTAAAAATACAGACTTTTTGGGCCCCTAAGCCATCTCCAGACTCTTAAGTCATGTACTTTTTCAAGGACTTTGCCAAGAAATGGCAGATTAGAGATTGGTTGGTAATTGTTCAATATTGTGGCATCAAGACTGCTCTTCTTTAGGACAGGCTTGATAACCGCGGTTTTCAAAGCTCTTGGGACTGTTCCAGATTGAAGTGACATGTTAACCTTGCAAGTGAGTAGTGCCAGCAAACTGTTGAGCACAGACTTTAGAAATTTAGTGGGTAACACATCGAGGCAGCATGTAGATGAACTCAGACTGGTGACAATCTCTTGGACAGTTTTGTCAGTTACAGGTGCAAAGTGGGTCAGCTCTAAGTGTCTAGGTGCTGGGTTTTATTTGAGTTATGGAATTGATGGCATTGTTAATGCCCTAAACCTTTTTATTAAAGAATACTGCAAACTCATTGCACTTAGATGTGGAAATTAGTTTTAACAGCAGCGGAGCTGTGGGGGTTTGTTAATCTGTTTACTACTGCAAAAAGGACACAAGAGTTGTTACTAAAACTTCCAGTAATGTCAGAAAAATACCTTTCCCTCGTTCTACATAAAGTGTGGTTGTACCTGTGCATCTTTTCTCTGTAAATCTCATTATGAGCCTGGAGCTTTAACTTGCGCCATTCCCACTTGGCCCTCTGCCACTCCCTTTGGTGTCCAGAACATTCAAAACACTTGAAGTCACAGAGTTCAACAAATCATCAACATTCAAACATGGGGCATTTTCAAAGTGTATCATTTCCATGAACAGTACACCTTTGTTATCATTTATGCGTCTCCTTCGAACAGCTGCAGGACCAGTCGCTGGTTTGGGAATAACAGACAGGTCAAAAAAGAAACAGAAATGATCAGACAGAGCAACAGCCACCATGCTGACATATTGAAATATTTATTCCTTTTGTAATGAGCAGGTCCAGAGTGTGTCCTATGTTGTGGGTGGGCTCGCTGACACGCTGAGTCAGACCAGAGGTTTCAAGGACAGAACTGAGCTCTTTGCTTTTCTGTCAAACATATTATCCACATATACATTAAAATTAAACTATCGAAGTCTGGGCATACGACTGAAAGCATCTTTCCTGAAGGTCGGAGGATCGAGTCCCGCTCGGACCGAGTTCTGTCGTTGTGTCCTTAGGCAAGACACTTCACCCACATTGCCTAATATGAAAGTGGTGTGTGCACGAATGATAGGTTGTGGTCGGAGGGGCCGATGGCGTAGATTGGCAGCCTCGCTTCCATCAGTCTTCCCAGGGCAGCTGTGGCTACAGTAGTAGCTTACCATCACCAAGTGTGGAAATGAACGAATAATGACTATAGTGTAGCGCTTTGAGAGGCTTTGACAAGCCTGTAAAGCGCATTACAAGTGTAAGCCATTATTATTATTATTATTATTATTATTATTATTATTATTATTATTATCTCAGTAAAATCATCAATAAAACTCATAAAAGGGTGATTATTCTAGCTCAATTTTAAAGGAAATATACTCAAAAGATGAAAACACCCCAAATGACAACCTTTAATGACCAAATTATCTCAAGAAAAGGCACACACACCTCCACCCTTTTTGTTTACTTGTGTTTCAGATTCAAATTTGAAGTTGGGTGGAGTTGATTCCACTAGAATTGCATTACCATCACAGGGCCTCAGCATGATATTATTTTTATCATGACTGTATGTCCTGAGACAGCAGAGGCCCTGTGTGTCCTAGCTCTTGGTGATAACAGTTCTGGGGGAAGGCAAGGCAGGGTGAGGAGGGGGGAGCGTGGGTGAGGAACCAGATGAGGGCTGTGGAGGTGGAGCCGGGGGGAGTTTGGGTGAGCGACCAGGTGAGGGCCGAGGAGGTGCAGCAGGGGGAGTTTGGGTGAAAGATAAGGGGGATAGGTGGGTACGGTGAAGAGTTCAGCATAGTTGATGCCAGTACTCTTGATCACATATACCTATATTACCTATATTAGGTGTGAGGGGAGCCATCTTAATTCCTAATCTGATGAGGCTTTCTAGATGCTTGGGAAGGGCCATAGGTGAAGGTGGGGAGGAAAAAGAGTGAGGAGTCCCTAGAGGGAGAAGATGTAGCAAAGGGGACCCAGGGCTGGTGTGTGGGCAGGCAGGTGATGGGCGTGCTGCTGGGGCTGAAACCACTGCTGGGGTTGTCACAGGCAGGTTCAAAGGCCTGTGATGAGGGTCCTGGGGGAAGTGATGCTGGAGATGCATCCTTCACTTGGGAAGGTGGTGGTGCTGCTGGTGATGACTCTTTCGCTGGGGGAGGTGGTGGTTGTAGTTGTGGTGCTGCTGATGGTGCTGACACATTAGCTTGATCTGGTTGGCGCAGCAGGAATGCTTCTCTCATTCCTCTTTTCTCTCACTGGCGCAGGACCCTGTCCAGGCTGGTGCCTCAGAGCGTGGAGGAGGTTATCTGTCAGCACTCCACCTCTGCTCAGGTGCGGGCCATTTCCATTGAACAGGTCCTCTCGTTTCCAGAACAGATTAAAGTTCTCAATGTAGGGCAGTCCTCTGGCTACACATTCATTGAACAGCCATGTGTTCAGCTGGAACACCCAGGTAAATTTGTTCATCTTCCTTCTGTCTATGCTAGAAAGACATCCACTACCACAGGATCTCCACAGGGCTGTGTACTTTCTCCCCTGCTCTTCTCCCTGTACACCAACTGCTGCATCTCCAGCCACGACTCCGTCAAAGTTTGCAGATGACACCACCCTCATCGGACTCATCTAGGACGGCGATGAGTCTGCCTACAGGAGGGAGGTGGACCGGCTGGTGTCCTGGTGCAGCAGCAACAACCTGGAGCTTAACGCCCAGAAGACAATGGAGATGATCGTGGACTGCCTCCCCTCACCCTGATGGACTCCCCCATCACCACTGTGGAGTCTTTCCGCTTCCTGGGCACCTGCATCACCCAGGATCTCAAGTGGGAGCCAACCATCAGCTCCCTCATCAAGAAAGCCCAGCACAGGATGTTCTACCTGCGGCAGCTGAGGAAACGCAAGCTGCCGGTCTGATGATGGTGCAGTTTTCACAGCCATCATTGAGTCCATCCTCACCTCCTCCACACTGTGTGGTTCGCTGGGGCCACTGCCAGGGACAGACAGAGACTGCAGCGCATTGTGCGCTCTGCTGAGAAGGCGATTGGCTGCAGCCTTCCATCTATACAGGACCTGTACGTCTCCAGGACTCGGGGGCGAGCAGGCCGTATAGCAGCTGACACTTCTCACCCTGGACATGGACTATTTGAGTCACTTCCCTCTGGCAGGAGGCTACGGTCCATTGGGACCAGAACCTCTCGTCATAAGAACAGTTTCTTCCCCTCTGCCATTTGTCTCATGAACACTTTATAATAACTGCACAAAGCTGGACACTTTATAACACCGGTCACTTTAATTGGTCATGTTTGCACTGTTGTTCTGATGCTGCTGTTGTATATATTTTCTACATTTAAGTATTTCATTAGATTTTTTAAGCATATCTTTTTTAACTTTGTGCATGCCCTTATTTGTATTTGTATTTATTCAGTGTGTTTTATGTTGCACTTTATCACTGAAGTAATTTCCTAGTTTGTGAACTGTGTTCACAAACGATGGCAATAAAAGGATTCTGATTCTGATTCAAATGAATGTCTTAACTTCCACTTTATCAAGCTCCTCAAATAATTCAATGAAATTATTTTTCAAGATTTCAGTCTGTTCCATGTCAACTGCACCCATGTGCACAATCAGCTGTTTAACTCCTTGGTGTGTTGACAAAACTTTTGGGAGGAGTTTCCTAATCTCAGAAACAGTGTGACTGGGATAAGAGCAAGTTTGGATTCCTCTGTGGCTCACATCTCTGATAACACAGTCTCCTAACAGCAGTGTATCTCTGACCTTGACATTTGGCACAGATCGCATTTCTGCCGCCGCTCTTGTTCTTGTTTTGTGACAAAAATCCATTTTCTATTTGTATGTTAACATCGACATCAGTCTGTGACAATGGTAAAATTCTGTTTGTAAGCTGTATTTTGGGTGATGTAACTATATGGCATTGCCTTTTATCACTTGTTGCCTTGGCTTGGCATTCTTGGCTTTACAAAGTTTTGGAAAGACACTGTATTGCTCAGGTTTAAGTTGAAAGTATCAGTTTTTTCACCCTCTTCTCTGACAGTAACTGTGGGTTGCTTACCACTGCAAGTCACAGGGAGTGTCCGGTGAAGTCCTTTTTTCAGATTCTAAAACAAATATCCATGCTTGTAGCTCATTAATTTGTTATTTATAGTACCGACAGCATTCACAGAAAGAATTCCTTTGTTTTTTTCCCCTGGACATGTCGCTGGCTTGTCAGAAATTTAGTTTAAAAATGTAAAAATGGTTCAAAAGTCTTGGTTTACTTCAAAGAAAATTATAAGTAAACAAATCTTCCAGCACTGGAAGAGGTAAAATGTTTAAAAAGAAAGTAGAGAAGGAAGCAGCATGAGCAAGCAAGGTTTGCGTCTGCACTCTTCAGAAGCAGGAATGCTAAAAGTTTGAATTAATAACTTCTTTGACTTATTACAGATGTAAAGTAAGTTAATTCTGCTGTTGATTGATTTTTTAACAATATTGTAGATTTAGAATAGTTTTAAACTTTAAATCTCCTCTTGGGTTATTGTGCTAGTGGCATAAATGAGTTTCAGTATTATCATTTATCATCTATATTTACTTCCTCAATATATTGCACTTCAAAATGTGCTATTGTGACAGGCTTAGTGAAGCTTGCGTACTAGCCACTAGCCTTATACCTCAAAACCTCAGAACTACCCAGAACACAGATAGAAGCTTATAATTCTAATGGGACAAATCTCTAAAACTAGCTGCCACCAGCCATTTTTGGTTGGAGGAGCTAGGGGGGTGTTAAGGTCTACAATGTCGATGCTCACTTAGTACCCCCTACTATGTTTGCTTCACTGTTTTAAACAATTGTATACATATATATAATTATTATTATTATAGTTTCATTTTAAAGATCCCGTAGTTGCCATTTTAACAATTTTGGTCGAGATTGGATGTGTTATGAAAGTGGGGCAAAAATATTTGGGGGCGCTATGGAGGAGCATGGCCATTCTAGGGGAGGCTAGTGCCCCCTCAAGCTCTCCCTGGCACTGCCCCTGTTACACTGACCACACATGTTCTCCTGATATTTGTTGTTAATTAAATAATAGTGGCTCGTTGTTTCCTTCTTTTGCCATAATCCCCCCCGCCCCCACTCTCTCTTTGGCCCTTCCTTCGGCCGGTGTAATCCTGCTCCTGAAGCTGTGAGTGCTCTTAATGCTCTCAGTCTGAAAACCCTCTTAGGCAAACTTACAAGAAAACATTTACTTCGTTGCTAGAGATGTGACATTTGTGAACGAGCACTTTTAAACAGTTCCTTAATGTGAACAGTTGGAAAGAGACCAATCTTTTTCTAATTTTAATGCATTTTGATCCTGACTAACACTGAACCAACCCTTATTATTATTGTAGTGCAACATTTTATTTAGATGATGCATAATTTGAAAGGGTAAACACACTCCCACTCTCAGTTTTAGACACTTTTAAACCTAGGTCATTTCTCTCTGTGATTAGTTTGTTGTTAAAATAAGTTCTCACTTTGGCATATAAATAAATATTAAACGAGCCAGTCTTTGAAATTACCGGATACAAAAGACTCAAATGGTAAATGGTCACATTTTTCTATAGTGCTTTTCTACCTTCAAGGTGCTCAAAGCGCTTTACAACAAGAAACCACTCACCCATTCACACATACATTCACACACCAGTGTACGCAGACACTGAGGGCAAGGTGGGTTAAGTGTCTTGCCCAAGGACACAATGACAGCATTCATCTGTGTGAGTTAGAATCGCACCACCAACCTATGGATCAGTGGACAAACACTCTACCAACTGAGCTACTGTCACCCCAAATCCCATAAAAGAGCTGAATGTCCCATCACTATGTACGCCTCTGCTCTGGAGCAAAAGAGTGATTATAAAAGCTGTCTGCTGCTTGTTATTGTTGTCAAGACTGATTTAAAAGTCTAGTCAATTGTATTTCATAATTTTTCTTTTAGTCTTGCAGTATTATACAGTGTTTAGTTGGTCTCTGTTAAATAATGGTGGCAAAAATGATATTTGGTAATGATATTCAGACAGTCAATGGTGGATGAAATACTCAATTTTGTTACTTGATTAACTTTCTGGGTTCTGTATCTGTACTTTTACTTAAGTAAAAGTATCACATGAAAAAATCTAAGTAAAAGTATTTAAGTCACTATTTAAAAGATGTGTTTTAGGAGTAAAATGCAAAAGAATATGTTGTTAATTTGAAAAAGAGTTAAATGTAGTGATATTGTTTCAAAAATGGGACATATTTTGGTCAACGTAACAATACAAATCCATTTCTTAATTTTTCTCATGAATTTTGCGTATTTATTTTTGTTTGCTCAAAGCCGAAGGTTGAAATCGAAAAGGATACTTACTACTAGTACTAATACTAATACTAGTCAATTACTTTTTACTTTTCAGTCCAGTTCAGTGAAGTAAAAGTAAATCCACAGTAAAATTTATGTAAGTAAAATTTTTAGATATCTGTACTTTACATAAGTACAGTACTTTACTACTTTTACTTCGTTACCTTCTAGCACTGCAGACCATGTGTTTGGGTCAGATACAGAGAACAAATTTCCCTATGGGGACAAAAAAGTATACCTTGACCTTAACCTCTTTAAATGTATAGGCCCATTCCATAATGCTCCCCATATGTTGTCATGGAAACCAAACAACGTCATCAACAGTAATGCAGATGCTGTGATGTTACTTAAAGGACCTATGTGATACTATTTTCTGATCTATGTTATCATGTTGCCTCATCAAAAACATACCTGGAGTTGTGTTTTGTTTCATTTACACGTTTGACACACAAACTGTGAGTTCTTCTCTCAAACAGAAAACATTCTGTTTCACCTTTGATGTCATGTGGTAATACAGGAAGTGCTTTACTGTGTTTTTAAACTCCAAACACCTACACAAGAATCATTTGGATAATTTCAGCCATGGAATTGCACATCCTTATTGAACAAAAGGTAACTGTTAACTTGAAAACAACCACTTCATGACATCACAAGTTGGAACAGAGCATTTTGAGCTTTGGAGATGCAGACAGACTAATAATAAATGGTTGTCCAAAAATGTGTGAATGAAACAAAACACAACTCTGACACAACAACCAACCACTTATGGGAACAAAAAAGTGTCCCTTAACCTTAACCTCTTTGAATGTATTTGTTGAAGTTTAAGTATCAGACAAATGAAAAATAAAATGCCAAAATGAATCTTACTTACAGCAATAACCTTGTTTGGAAGGTTTCAACACAGCATTTTAATTATTAATTTCATTTATACAATTTAGATATACTCAATTATATACTGTATTTGCATATCTTCAAAACAACACTCACAATATTATCCAGGTATTTCAGTATATTTTGACTCTAAAGGAGGTTGTGTAAGACCCTGCATGCCAATGACAACACAGTTTTCTATATCTGATTTAGTAAAAATTGCTTTCTCTAGTAGTTTGGTAAACAAGCTTTTTTCTCTTTTATGAGAGAAACAACACATTATAATGGTGGAGCTTAGCAGCCCTATCTCACAACAAGATGGTCCAGGATTTGATTCTTGAACCTTGGAAGATCTAGTCCTTTTTGAGAACTCGTCCAATCTTCAAGGCGCATTATGAAACTTTTCTGGAGGAGAGTCAGTCACTTACGTCTCCATGAAGATGTTATTGCTTTGCTCGCCTCTCCATAAACCCATAACCTGGCCTGGTGGCTTGTCATCATGGAGATAATTGGAATGCCATACTGAGGAACATACCTCACAAAACCATAACATCTCCATGGAGGAAAGCAGGTGATGGACTCTACCAGAAAAGTTAAATACTGCGTCTTTAAATCCAGTAAAAAGAAATGAAAATTTTGAATGTTTTTGAATTTTTGTGAAGTCTGTAGAATATCCCTCACACCTTTGAGTTCCAATCTCTTGATAAATGAATCGTACTTTTACATCTTGGCCTCTCTCTCCAGATGAGAACCGTCTTATGAGAACTGTTCCTTCTGCTGTTGAAAGGTAAATCTGGTTTTGGCCTGAATCATCTTTGTGGAAAATCACTTCATGTTCAAATCATTTGTGCTCTTCAAGTTACAGACACACACACTGACTCCCACCATCAGTGAGTGTTTTAACATGTGTGAGGGGGGCAGCTTCAGTCTACAGACCACTGCACAGGCACATGATCTATACACATATCACAATCATCTGTCTGTCATCTGCTCTGGGCTCACGCAGGTTTTAAACCAGTCCATTCCATAAAGCTCTCCATATGTTGTCATAGAAACCAAACAAAGTCATCAACATTAATGCAGATGCTGTGATGTAACTTAAAGGGCCTGTATTGTGCTATTTTCTGATCAGTTGTTGTAATGTTTCCTCATCACAAACATACCTGTGTTGTTTTGTTTCATTTACACATGTTTAACACACAAACACTCTGTTCCACCTTTTAATGCCATGTGTTAATACAGGAAGTGCTTCACTGTGCTTTTAAACTCCACACACCACTGGAATCATTCGGATAATTTCAGCCCTGCAATTGCCAATCTCTACAGACAAAAAGGTAAAATGTAGCTATTAACTGGAAAACTACCACTACATGACATCACAAGGTGGAAAAGGGCATTTTCAGCTTTAGACATGTAGTCAAAATAATAATAAAGGGTTATCCAAACATGTGTGAATGAAACAAAATACAATTCCAGGGATTTAGTTACGGGTTAGTTCCAGGTTTAGTCCTGGTTTGGTTCTGTATTTGAAGTGTAAATGTACCTTTAATAACTTTAAAGACCTAACCATAACCAGAAGCTAAAAGGCTCTGTCACTCTCTTGGTCGCCATCAGGTATGATTAGACTGTCATTGACCTAATACTTTCTCTAACAAATGCTGGATTCATTTTGGCTGTGGCCTCAAAGCTTTTCAGGCCTCTGTAGATTCAAATAAGTAATACATTCTGGCCACTTTTACAGAAACATATTACAGAGAGCTTTGAGAGGATTCTGTCATTAAACATTCTCATACTGGCCCTAAGCCTCACTAATACATCCAGAATAGATTTATGCTTTTGCTGAAAAGTTTTGCTGTTGAAGCCAAAGTGTCGTTTTCCCTCATGGTTTACTTTTACCTTAAGTAAACATTGTATACTTTTAGGAGAGAAATCAATTTTACATCAACAACACTGTTACCAAACTGACAAATGTAAACTGATACCACTGTAAACAGATACTTTACTTTTAAAACTT
The DNA here is from genome assembly GCF_009829125.3 of Periophthalmus magnuspinnatus. Lineage (NCBI taxonomy): Eukaryota > Metazoa > Chordata > Actinopteri > Gobiiformes > Gobiidae > Periophthalmus > Periophthalmus magnuspinnatus. The sequence continues at coordinate 25,832,283 of NC_047138.1, read as the reverse complement.
AACAATGTCTTGAAATAATGATAAAAAGGACATTTGTTTTTGAGCATTAAAGGTCCTATACCTGATGTTTTTGCTCATTTTGTCTTGCCGTTGTAGAGCTATACTGTATTAGCAGATCTTGAGGTCAAAATATGTGCGCTGTGTACTGTTGGCATCCAAATAATTTTATTTCCAATAATCAGGAAGTGTGTGTTAGCATGCTAGTCATTAGCTTTACCATGATGGCTCTAGCTGGGAGTCATCAAAGGCGCTTATAAACTCACTGTGGTGAATAATTAGGACGCTCGTAATAATTTTGGACCACTGCAAACCATTTAAAATGATGTAGTTCTGTAAAATTGAGGTACTGCGCCTTTACACCATTGTCTGAAAATGTATCAATGTATGTATCAATTGGATCAGCAGTGGTATAAGATAAGCTTTGCCCACTGCTTGTTCCTCACTTATGTATTCTCAGCATTTCTTATCATTCACCACAATGAGTTTATAAGCACTCTTCACAACTCTCAGAGACCAGAGCGGAGTTTCGCTGTCACGGTAAAAATAACAACAACAAGCATGCTAATGCACATTTTCTGAGGACAATAAAATGCTTCATAATATAGACCAATGAGGTACACTTATTTTGACCTCAAGAGCTGCTTATACAAATATTTGTACTGAAGCAAGACCATTTTTTGTCAAATACATGGGGAGTTTTGCTGTCATGGTCAAGCTAACAACAACTAGCATGCTAACACGCACTTCCTCAGGACAATAAAATGCTTCATAATGTAGACACCATGAGGCACACTTATTTTGACCTCAAGAGCTGCTTATACGATATATGTGCACTGGGGTAAGATCATTTTTGCTTAAATACATGGGGAGTTCTGCTGTTACGGTCAAGGTAACGTCAACTAATATGCTAACACGCACTTCCTGAGGACAATAAAACACTTAATATAGACACCATTCAGAATACCTATTTTGACCCCAAGAGCTGCTTATGAAATATATTTTATTTGGGCAAGATCATTTTTTCTCAAATACAAGGGGGAAAAATCAGGTAGGGGCCCTTTAAGTGAACACATTTATTTTATTGAAGTATATTAAAATGTATTAATTAGTCAGTTTTATTTCTTATGGTCCTGTGCCTAATTTGAAATCAACATGCTGTCACGCGTGCCAGGTTTGAGTGCTCTGAAGAAACAACAGAGTCTTTGCCAATTCAATTATAACAAACTGAAATCACCATCCACATAAGCAGACGCCGCAGACAGACAGCAGCGGGGTTGGGAGCCAGATTACATTCTTTGATGAGCGTTTCTGACTGGCATGTCTTTAAATGTTTGAATCAAATGTATAGAGGGAGCAGAGGTTGAATTGAAATATTTTTTGAAACATTTCCAATTGTGGTAAATAAACTCTAGGAGGGATTTGGTCTCAGACAATTTCAAAGACTAAAGTACATAAAAAAGTACAAGGATATGGTAAATTGAACAAAATTTAGTTTCTATATCTGCATGCCATTGCACCATGGGAAAATCAGGTGGTGAGATGTGTGCGTGTGTGTGTGTGTGTGTGTGGGTGTGTGTGTGTGTGTGTGTGTGTGTTTGTTTGTTTTTTTCCACAAATGCCTTATAAACTATTTTTTTTCAGTTTCAGTACCTTAACTTTGTCTGACACCACTGAGAACATTCAATAGTACCAAGTCCCTGAAAAATAATTATGATGCTATATTTTACTGTGCAATTAAATAATGCACAAGTTTCACAGTGTTCTCATCTTTTTATTGATTTATATCAATGCCGTCATTCTTTGGCCCAGCTTGACACCCCCTCATCTCATTCTCTCCCTCCTGCTTTCATCCTCCCTCTCTTCTTTCCTCTTCTTCTTTCTCCCCCCTCTGCTTCGTTTTTCACATTCCCTTTCCCTCTCCCCTCTTTCTCTCTTCCCCCTTCCATTCTCTCTCTCCCTCTCCTCCTTTTCACCCTCCCTCACCCCTCTCTCCCCCTCCTTCTCTCTGGCTTAATCTTTCCCCTTCCCTCTCCCCTCTTTTCTCACCCCCTTCCCATCGACCTCCTACTCCCCCTTTAGATCCCCCTCTCACACCCAATCCTTTCTTTCTCTCCCTCCCTCTCCTGCTCCCTCTCTTCTTCTCTCGCATACTATCTTTCCCCTTCACTATCCCCTGTTTCTCTTTCCCCCTTCCCACCTCTCTCCGTCCTCCTCTTTCACCCCCTCTCTTACCCCCACCCTCTCTTTCTTTCCCTCTCCTCCCATTCTCTTTGTCTCTCTCCGTCTATTCTTTCTCTCCCCTGTCTCTCTCACGTTCTTCCCCTTTCTCTCTTCCCTTCTCCCCCTAACCATCTCTCTCTTTCACCCCCCCTCACCTCACTCTCCCTTTCTCTCCCTCTCACCTCGTTCTCTCTCTCTTTATCTTTCTCTCTCTCTGTGTTTTCGTCCCTCTTTGTCTATCCCCTCTCCACCCACTCTTTTTGTCTTTTCTCTTCCCCTCTTCTTTCCTCCTTCTCTCTCACCCCCCACTCGCTCCCTCCCTCCACCTCCCTCTCCTTCATAGTCTCTTGCACTCCCGCTGCCACTCAGAGAGATGCTTACTCACTCCCTCATGATGAAGTCATATTAGCGTCTGATTGATACAGAGCTGTAGATGCTGTAATCGGCCCCATTATAAATCTCCATAGTGACTGTATTCATTTAGCTGGAGTACACTGACTCAGCTCTGGCAGCTCAACTAGAACCAATGGACAAATATATTTACAATTGTCGCCGTGTGTTTGATTTGTGTCAGTGAGGAGCGGGATACTTCAGCAGAGTGGAGGCACTTCATATGGAGTGGACAAAGATGGTTGTACTATTTGAGTTTTCTGTCTGTCTGTTTGAGTTTCCTACAGTATACCCCTTCAACCTAGCACTATCCTGGGTACTAAGCAGGGGGTTTGTCAAAAATGCATACCAACGTAGATGTAGGTCTGTCACAATAACAAATTTTGAAGTCCGATATATCGCTGAAGTGAATATAGACGATAAAAGACAATATTGAAACTAATTTATGGTACTGACAGAAAAACCCATGACCAGATTTAAACTACAAAAAATATTATATACATGAACAATATTCTTTAAAATGAGCTGCATCATGAGCTGCAATAAATAAACAGCCAAATAAAACACTTTAGTTCTTAGTTTGCATCTGTAAAGAGTCATAGAAGTTATTAATTCAACCTCTTACTGCTTAAATCTCATCATATATCCAAAAAAGAAGCAAAACTTTGCCAGTCATGCCAAGAAAATGTACATGCAATACATATTGATCCCAAAAAAATATTGTTTCATTCTTTCATGTACTGAGAGCTGGATTATAACTTGTGTCCATGGTAACAGAGACAGGAGTTAAAGGAATAACAACAATAATTTTTGCTCAAGAAAATGTGTATGTATATTTTTCCATCACTGTAAGAAAGAAAGAAAGAAAGAAAGAAAGAAAGAAAGAAAGAAAGAAAGAAAGAAAGAAAGAAAGAAAGAAAGAAAGAAAGCAGTGGTTGTTCGAGGGTCAAATATGTCACCATGTATAACAAAATGAAAATTTTATATTGAAAGGTTGTTGTTTTAACTTTTAATTAACTTCAAATGAAATGTTCTATAATTGTCTGTACAGAGGGTGTGTTGTGTGCATAGTGTGCTGGTGTGTTACATTTGTTTTTGTGTTATTCTTGCTGTTCTCTTCCCTGTGAAGTAGACTGTTTAACATCAACCTGCCGAGGGACTGAAGATGGAAATTAGCCACCTTGGCTATAATCTTTACATCTTTACATTTTTAAATGTTAATTAATATGTCCCTCTCCCTTTACAAATATACATAAGAAAAAAAAATAACAATAAGAAGAATAAGAAGAGTAATAATAGTGTCCAGATATAGAAAAGGACTGCACCAACATCATTTATAGATTAATCAAGTTACACTATAGGAAGTTGGTCATTTGAAAAGGCCACCACATAAGTAAAGACTAAAATAAACCATGATTTGAATGTCATCCTCTAAGTGTTTCCATAGTTTTCCAATGGGGCTTGCCAATTCATCAAGAGACAGACAAATCAAGATTCAGCCATGTTTAATTGTCTATGATACAGTTTGGGTTATGTAATCAAGAGGTCTAAACCTTGGAAGAAGAAATTCACCTTCAAGGCACTTAAAGCGCATCAAAGAACCACTCACCCATTCACACACTTGTGTACGCAGACACTGGGGCCAAGGTGGGTTGAGTGTCTTGCCCAAGGACACAACGACAGCATTCATCTGTGGGAGCTGGAATCGAACCGCCAACCCATGGGTCAGTGGATCGGACTGCTCAACCTTTGGATCAGTTGACAAACACTCTACCAACTGAGCTATAGTCATTTGTAAATGTCACAGGCAACCATTTTTTATTTTGTTTTTGAAAAGAATAAACAAATATATTTAACAGAGGATTGCATTCGGCTGTTTTCTTTACAGAAGCATGGTACTGCAAAGTTGCAAAAAAGTTGAAGAACACTATCTGCAATACTTAGTCAGTAATTTACTCTTTAACAAGCCATGACAGATCCAGCACTGGATTCATTACTCATTTATTTAGCATCTAAGTATTTTAAAACATGCTTCAATCTCAACAGCACCTCTCACTTTGGATAACTTTCTTATCACTTATGAGCTCCAACTTCATTTTTTATTAGCAAGTCACCTGGAAATTGTATCTTGTATTAATAATTTGCCATTTTACTGGTGAAGAAATTTGTAGTTAATGTCTCCTCTTGCTTCTCTTATCAGCTTAAATGAGGTCTGCAGAGGGGGTTGCCGAGGCACCGAGGCCATATTGGGGACATTGCTTAAGGCTGTTTGTGCATAATTATATTCTACAGGTCTATGCTGAAAACCGCTGAAGTTGGAAGATTGAAATGTAGGTGAAGACTGTATAAAAAAGTGGACTAAGGGAGTGTGGCGTAACCCATAGCATTCGGCTTCAGTCAAATGAAGCTTATCGAGGCTAGCAGTTATAGGGGCGAATTTGGAATAAAGTTCCATATTTGGAATTCCGACTATGAGTATCATAGCAACCAATCCTGAGTAAGGTGGTTGAAGGTAACGTCCTTTCCCGCTGGTTTAGCAGAGAGCGGACACTTAATGCAGTGAATCAAACCTGTTGCGGGAGCAACATCCTGAGAAAGAACACACCTAATTTGTCTGTTGTTATTGTTCATATCTTGATTCGTGGACAAAAAAAAAAATTAAAACACCTGGACAATGTAGAGCAGGTTAATATGAACATTTTAAGACCAAATGATGATCCTGACAGCAGGGGCGACAGTTTTTCAATAGAAAGTGAATTGGAGTCAGAGTCGATGGAGCTGGAATGCTCACTTTGTATTTGGAATGCAGCCGCCAGCAGATTAGATACAGGGGCTTGCAAAGGTATTCATCCCCCTGGAACTTTTTCAAATTTTAACAAGTCACAACCACAAATTCCTTTTTTTTTTTTTGCATTTTGTGTGAATAAGTAACACAAAATGGTGCATAAGTGTGAAGTAGAAAAAAATTATAAATCATTCCCAGATAAAAAAAAAACAGAAAAGAAAAAAAAGGAAAAAAAACTGTAAAGTGCAGTGTGCAAAAGTATTCAGCCCTCCTAAGTCGATACTTTGTGGAACCACCTTTTCCTGCAATTAAAGCCAGCAAAAGGCTTTAATTGCAGCAAATGGCAATGGCTTTCTTCTTGCCACTCTTCCATAAAGACCAGATTTTTGTAGTGCATGACTAATAGTTGTCCTGTGAACAGATTGCCCCACCTGAGCTGAGGATCTCTGCAGCTCTTCCAGAGTCACCATGGGCCTCTTGGCTGCATCTCTGATGAGTGCTCTTCTTGTTCGTTCTGTAAGTTTTGGTGGACGACCATGTCTGGGTAGGTTTGCAATTGTGCTATACTTTTTTCCATTTCATGATGGATTGAACAGTACGACGGAGTATAAGGGTCACTTAAATAAAAAAAATTATGCGGGTGCTACGAGAATAAAGTCGTAGCATTACGAGAATAAAGTTGTATTTTTATGAGAATATAGGCTGCTGTGTGTGAATGAGTGACTAGTGCGTTTTGAAGACTTTGTAGCATTTTGTTCAGATATAGCAATTTCTTCCAAATCTGTATGGTTCCTCCGACTAAACAAACTCAAATGATTGCAGTGTACCTTCAAAGTACTTATACTGATGATAGTGTGGTGACGGTGGCCTAAAAGACACAGTATTTCATCGTGCATAAACCACAGTTGAAAGTTTATCTGAACAAAATGCTCCAAATTTTCCATAACATATAACGCACTGGCTCATTCACGCACAGCAGCCTGTACTCTCATAAAAATACGACTTTATTCTCGTAATATTACAACTTTTTTCTCGTAATATTATTACTTTTTTTTTTCGTAGCGCCCGCATAATTTTTTTTTATTTAAGTGACCCTTATACTCCGTCGTAGAACAGTGCTCCTTGAGATGTTCAACACTTGGGAAATCTTTTTAGATCCAGGCCCTGCTTTAAACTTCACCACAACTTTTTCTCTGACCTGTTTGGTGTGCTCCTTTGATTTCATTTTGTGGTTTGCTCCACAACACTCTCTGAACAAACTTCTGTGGCCTTCACAGCGCATTTATACTGAGACAAGATTACACACAGGTGGACGCTTTTAGTCATTACATTAACATTCAATCTTTCCAAAATCATTAGGCAACTTCTAAAAGCAATTGGTTGCATTCAAGAAAAAGGAGGCTGAATATTTTGCACACTGCACTTTTAAGTTTTTTATTTTTTAAAAATTTGGAAATCTTGTAAAATATTTCCTTCCACTTCACACTTGTGTGCCCTTTTGTGTTGCTCATTCACATATAATGCTAAGAACATGTATTTAAATTTGTGGTTATGACGTGACGATATGTGAAAAAGTTCCAGGGGGATGAATACTTGCAAGCCACTGTATGTCCATTTGTATATACAGTTATACAATTATATTTTCACTTGTCTGTTGCAACCAGCACCAACAATTAGCAAACTTTTTTTGAAAATTGGCAAAAAACTCAAGAAAAAAATGTATTTAAACAACACATTTTCAGGATCCTGTGATCAATACAAGCTTTTATGGTATCGTTTAGGTGTGTTTCAATAAGAAAAGTGAGAGTGGCTTACTGAAAAACTGTTGGCTAATGCTAGCTAACTTGTGACTGTAATATTTCAGTGACTTGTTTCACAGCACAATCCAGCTTAGCCTAAATATTTAGTTTGAACTACAACATATTAATTTTCAATTCAATTCATTTATTTTGTAACGCCCAAAATCACAACAACAGTTGTCTCAAAGGGCGTTCATGTTTTGGTTGATGGGGGAAACCAGAGTACCCGGAGGAAACCCATCCAGACACAGGGAGAAACATGCAAAACTCCACACAGAAAGGCCTGGGCGACCCGGGATCAAACCAAACCTTCTTGCTGTGAGGCAGGAGTGTTGCCACTCAGCCACCGTGCTGCCTACACACAAAAACAAACAGGAAGGAATATGACTTCTTCTCTCAAACTGAAAACACTCTGTGTTGTAATGTGGTAATACAGGAAGTCCTCCATTGTGTTTTTAAAATCCATACACCTTCACTAGAATCACTTGTATCCTTTCAACCCTGGAAATGCTCACCTCTACTGAATAAAAGGTAAAAGGTAGCTATTAATTTTAAAACTACCGCTTCATGACATCACAAGGTGGAACAGAGCATTTTGAGCTTTGGAGCTGTATAGACACTTGATAATGAAAAACTCAGACTGTGTGAATGAAAGAAATCATGACTCAGGCATGTTTTTGAGGAGGTAACATTTTAACATGGCTAAAAACTTACATGAGTCAATTTGGCATAATACAGGACCTTTAAAGTTAATAAGCCTCAGATAGAGCAGTGCCTACAGTTTGCATCACACCCCAGGGAATGTTGATGACATCAGCTGCAAGTATCAATATTAAACAAAAACGTACTGAACATTTTTCACCTATATCTTTGGACACTGGGAAAGATCAGACATAACTTGTTAACCTACTGTATATGAACTACACTTGGAAGCTCCTATCTCACACAGCCAGATGTTATTTTACAGATATTTCCTCTCTCTCTCTCTGCTGTTCTTCTCATCTGTTATTCCCTGTACTCTCCCTTTCACTTAAAACACTGGCACAGAGCTGAGCCAAATCCCCTCTTTTTATATCCACGCTTTTAGCTTGCCAGAAAAACTATTGGATTTCTTTAAAGATGGAGCAAGGGGCGGGGCTTAGGAGGAGCATTATCCTTCAACAACCTTCAGTCAATTACGCTCCCGATTAGAGACTGCTAATGGGATGTAAAGAGCCCTGCACACTTTGGCCAAGCTACAGACCGTACTCCTCATCATGCTTAAGTTGCTGTGATGTTGAGCAGGAAGACTTGGGACATTATAGGACCTTTAGGACTAACTATACTATCTCATGAATGTCCAATCTAGCCTGAACTCGGAAGCTAAGCAGGTTTGACCCTGGTTAGTTCTTGGATGAAAGGCTGCTTGGAATACCAGGTGTCGTAGTGCGGCGGCAGTGGCTGTAGTGCATACTGTTGTCATGTTCTTGGGCAAGACATTTCACCCACCTTGCCTAGTATGAATGTGGTGTGTGTGTGTGTGTATGAGTGATTGGTGCTGTTCTGAGGGGCCAATGATGCAAATTTGCAGGCTTGCTTCAGTCAGTCTACCCCAGGGAAGTTAGGGTTAAAGTACACTGCCTGGCCAAAAAAAAAAAGTCGCCACCAAATAGAAGGTTACACACTCTAATATTTCATTGGACTGCCTTTTGCTTTGATTACAGCACACATTCACTGTGGCATTGTTTCAATAAGCTTCTGCAATGTCACAAAATTGATTTCCATCCAGTGTTGCATTAAGTTTTCACCAAGATCTTGCATTGATGATGGATGGTGTCTCATGCTCCCTGAACCACTCTTTCACAATACTGGTATTGTCATCTTGGAATATGCTTGTGCCATCAGGGAAGAAAAAATCCATTGATGGAATAACCTGGTCATTCAGTATATTCGGGTAGTCAGCTGACCTCATTTTGAGCACAGACTGTTGCTGAACTTAGACCTGATCTACTGGAGGAGGCTCGTACCTATTTGCTTAGTTAAATCCAGGTGGTGTCTTTTTTTTGGCCAGGCAGTGTACTTTACCATCACCAGTTGTGGAGTGAATGAATGAATGCAATGGAAATATCCTGAGTGTCCATAAAAGTGGTATTATAGGTCAAATGCATTATAAAGTAATCTGTGAAAAAATTGTCACATTTTTATATAGCGCTTTTCAACCTTCAAGGCACTCAAAGTGCTTTACATCAAGGAACCACTCATCCATTCACTCACACATTCATACATACATGGGGGCAAGGTGTGTCAAGGACAATGGCAACATTCATCTAGGGGAGCTAGAATCGAACCTCCAACTTGTGGGTCAGTGAATCTTTGACTGCTCAACTAACAATGTTTTTGTCGAGAGTGGGATTCAAACCACCAACCTTCGGATCAGTGGACAAAGATTTGTAATTGTCCTTCATAGGAAAATGTCTCTGGCACGTGACATTGGTGGAGGATGTTGCAAATAAAGCAATCGTGGGCTACTATAGGGCATTTTATGGGCCCAAGTCTTGATCTCTGGTTGGTGTAGTGACACAGGGAGAACATGCAAAATCAAACAAAGAATAAGAATATAATCATGGGACCCAACTTGCTGTGGGTGATAGTCTTAGACAATTACACCTGACAAAGCTGTATAAACCATGGATACAGTTTAGAAGCAATTTAGTGTTAAAGTCAGTGGTGTAACATAAAGTAAAAGTAGTACTGTACTTAAGTAAAAATGTAGCTATCTGTACTTAACTTAAGTAAATTTTAAAGTGGATACTTTTTACTTCACTACATTTTAAGAGCAGATATTTGTACTTTCAACTCCACTGCATTTTTTGAACAAGACTGAAAAGTGTTTTTTATTTCTTTCTGAGACTTGCTAAAAGGGCTGAGGGGTTTATTTTTCACACATTCATGGTTTGAGCAAATAGAAATATAGGAAGAAAAACAGCAAGAAAAAAGGCAAGGCAAGTTTATTTGTATAGCACAATTCGTACACAAGGTAATTCAAAGTGCTTTACAGAATAAGAAAGACATTAAAATCACACAAATCAAAACATAAATAATCACTCAATCTGCAACTCTCTCACCCACTCGTTTGCACCCTTTAAAAACTCTCTCTCTCACTCTTTAAACACTGTCTTGCTCAGTTTAAGAACTTTCGCATTACTTTACAAAAAAACTTTCCTGTCACTTCTCAAATACTTTCCTGTCACTTTACTATGTCTAATAAAAGTCCATAAGTCCATGTTTATTTTGTCATCATAAATTTACCATTAAAAAAGAAGAGTGCAGAATAAAAACCTTTCAGTCGCATGCACAGCTAAACAGAACCGTTTAGCTGTGCTAACCACAATGATTCAATTGTTTCTGTAGAACAACATTAAGCACAAATATTTATCAAATCACTACACTTGAAGCTTTTTTACATCTCAAAATTTGCATGAAATAATTTAACTTTTTACTCTTTATGTACATTTTTAAACAGGTACTTTAATACTCTTTCGGCTGGCCTGGGAATGCCTTGGGGTCCCACCGGAGGAGCTGGATGATGTGTCTGCGGTGAGGGTCTGAGAGTCCCTGCTTAGACTGCTGCCCCGTGACCCGGCCCCGGATAAGAGGACGGCAATGGATGGATGGGACTTTAATACTTTTACTTGAGTAGATTTTTTCATGTGATACTTTTACTTGAGTATTATGGTATCTGTATATTTACTTAAGTAACAAGAGTACTTCTTTGGCCTCTGGTTACCATCTGTAATTAGATTGGCCACATAGCAGAACAGGTTTCACATCTGCCATCTACTGGTGAAAAATAATATATATTGAAGGATTTCCCTTATGAACAGCAGCCTTTCCGTCCCCGTAAACAACGCATGTCACCCTAAACAGCCTCGAGTCCTCACGATGTTACACACACACGCACAAATGGACACAGGCTCAGGGCAATGAAGCCAATAGAACATTTCCAAATCCACCAGAGTCACCAAAACAAACTCCCAATTAGATCCCACAGTTAGAGGCTATGCAGAACAAACAGCTGTTCTCATTTTGGACAGTTACCCAAGCACTATCCATGGACTCAAAAAACTCCAAGGACTTAAGCAGTGCCGTGAAAACTGCCCAGGACACACACCCTAGCATGACCAAAACATTCGCTACCGACAACACAGCCAGTAAATAATCTCATCTTCTCCACTTTCGAGGCCTTTGATGTTTTGTTAAGAAAAAATGTTCACTCACTAAGAAGTAAACGTGATCGATGCTTTCACGCTACGCCACAAAATAGCAAAATATCTTGACTAATAGTTCACACACAGCCAAAATCCTATCTGGGCTTTCTCTACCCCAAACAGTGGCTCTATTCTTTTGACAGATTAGATATGCTGCTCCTTCCTAGTTTAGATGGATGGTGAAGTCTCTGGAGTTATAAATCTATTAATATTCACTTTGAGACTTGGGGCGATAAATTGCCACTATCAAAATGCCACCGAGGGGACGGAGCGCGCTCAAATACACACGTAGGAGACACATCTGGCAGCTCATTTAAAGTGGTGTTTGGTGACAGGGACTATATCCACAGACATTATCGGGTCTAACTGATGCTACTTTAGGAGCTATAGATGTAAGTAGGTTTATTCAGTATTACAGTGAGTGACTGTATAGGTTATAAAAAAGAACATATTGTACCACTTGGCATTGTCCTAAGTGGTCTTGTGAAGTTACACTGTTTGACCTAAGAAGTCATCGTGGCATCCTCCATGGTAAGTGGAAGTTATGGGAGTTCAATTACCATCGGGTTTAAGAGCTCAGGGTTAATCTCCCCTGAAACAGACAACTCAGAGTTTTCCATTTCACTAAACAGATTTGTAGCAGAGTTTGAAAACTCAGAGTTAGCAAATCTTGAGGTTAGCAGAATGAAATCTTCTCTGAACCAGGTTAGATTCACAGCGTACGTTATGGTGACTGACTCAGGCTTCAGGTTAACTTTCTCTGTGAAACAAACTGAGTTTACCCCTTTTCAGGTTAACAAAGTCTGAGTTTGGCCTAAATCTGCTTCTTGAAACAGCGACAAGAATGCATTCAACTGAAAAATCAAATATTGAGACGAGATTTTATGCCCACTTAATATGGGCTGCATAAACAAGTCAACGTTTTACATTTTCTTTAGTTTTTGTTGAATCCAGTTTTTTTTTTTTTTTTTTTTAATTCATTTATTTATTTATGTTTTTTTGTACATGGTGGGAAAAATCTAATTAAAAATCATATTTTTGGAGGGAAAGAGTTTGAAGGTTTAATTTTTAGGCAAAAACACCCAACTCTTTGGCTGGGATCCAAAACACACACTTCTTCAATACTTTACGAAAATGTGAGTCTGGTCACTGGCAAATCTCCTCATTTTCAAATAGACATGATTGACAGGTGGTTTTGCCAATCGGGGACATGCATGGTCCGCCCGTATTGGAAAAAAGTTTTAAAAAATATCACAGGGGCTGAAAAATATTTTTGCAGAATTAATGAGTGAAGCAAAAACTCTGTTAGTCTGAGGTGAGAGAAATTTGATTTTATTTGTAAATCATAGATGACCAATGAGCTCCTTCGTTTCACATGTCTCACTGAAAAAACAAATCTGATTGGATTTTGTTTGGCCGGGCTTGAAATGCAATGGAAGATATGGGACCCAGACTGATATCAGTCTGTATAAATATACAGAGAGATATTAGTCTGGGTTTGCAAGGCAGCCCAGCCATAATTATAAATAATGTGATTTTGAAATATGCATTTTTGTCATGTTTTAAACAAAGATATAAAGTGGTATTTCTGCACATTTGTGGATAATTCAGAGTTTGTTCACATTTGTCTAATACGTAAATGTCAACTGCTACATTTAGGTTGCCAAAATATCTAATATACCTACTATGCATTTGAAGGAGGCAACAGGAGTGCCAAGGGCAGACATGGGCAAACTAGGGCCTGGAGGCCACACACATCCCTTTGGTCTTATTAATCCGGCTCAGCAAACATGACCATATTAAATTAAAATAGGTAAGGATATATATAATATATATATATATATATATATATATCCTTACCTATTTTAATTTAATATGGTCATGTTTGCTGAGCCGGATTAATAAGACCAAAGGGATGTGTGTGGCCTCCAGGCCCTAGTTTGCCCATGTCTGCCCTTGGCACTCCTGTTGCCTCCTTCAAATGCATAGTAGGTATATTAGATATTTTGGCAACCTAAATGTAGCAGTTGACATTTACGTATTAGACAAATGTGAACAAACTCTGAATTATCCACAAATGTGCAGAAATACCACTTTATATCTTTGTTTAAAACATGACAAAAAATGCATATTTCAAAATCACATTATTTATAATTATGGCTGGGCTGCCTTGCAAACCCAGACTAATATCTCTCTGTATATTTATACAGACTGATATCAGTCTGGGTCCCATATCTTCCATTGCATTTCAAGCCCGGCCAAACAAAATCCAATCAGATTTGTTTTTTCAGTGAGACATGTGAAACGAAGGAGCTCATTGGTCATCTATGATTTACAAATAAAATCAAATTTCTCTCACCTCAGACTAACAGAGTTTTGTGCTTCACTCATTAATTCTGCAAAAATATTTTTCAGCCCCTGTGATATTTTTTAAAACTTTTTTCCAATACGGGCGGACCATGCATGTCCCCGATTGGCAAAACCACCTGTCAATCATGTCTATTTGAAAATGAGGAGATTTGCCAGTGACCAGACTCACATTTTCGTAAAGTATTGAAGAAGTGTGTGTTTTGGATCCCAGCCAAAGAGTTGGGTGTTTTTGCCTAAAAATTAAACCTTCAAACTCTTTCCCTCCAAAAATATGATTTTTAATTAGATTTTTCCCACCATGTACAAAAAAACATAAATAAATAAATGAATTAAAAAAAAAACAAAAAAAAAAACTGGATTCAACAAAAACAAACTAAAGAAAATGTAAAACGTTGACTTGTTTATGCAGCCCATATTAAGTGGGCATAAAATCTCGTCTCAATATTTGATTTTTCAGTTGAATGCATTCTTGTCGCTGTTTCAAGAAGCAGATTTAGGCCAAACTCAGACTTTGTTAACCCTGAAAAGGGGTAAACTCAGTTTTGTTTCACAGAGAAAGTTAACCTGAAGCCTGAGTCAGTCACCATAACGTACGCTGTGAATCTAACCTGGTTCAGAGAAGATTTCATTCTGCTAACCTCAAGATTTGCTAACTCTGAGTTTTCAAACTCTGCTACAAATCTGTTTAGTGAAATGGAAAACTCTGAGTTGTCTGTTTCAGGGGAGATTAACCCTGAGCTCTTAAACCCGATGGTAATTGAACTCCCATAACTTCCACTTACCATGGAGGATGCCACGATGACTTCTTAGGTCAAACAGTGTAACTTCACAAGACCACTTAGGACAATGCCAAGTGGTACAATATGTTCTTTTTTATAACCTATACAGTCACTCACTGTAATACTGAATAAACCTACTTACATCTATAGCTCCTAAAGTAGCATCAGTTAGACCCGATAATGTCTGTGGATATAGTCCCTGTCACCAAACACCACTTTAAATGAGCTGCCAGATGTGTCTCCTACGTGTGTATTTGAGCGCGCTCCGTCCCCTCGGTGGCATTTTGATAGTGGCAATTTATCGCCCCAAGTCTCAAAGTGAATATTAATAGATTTATAACTCCAGAGACTTCACCATCCATCTAAACTAGGAAGGAGCAGCATATCTAATCTGTCAAAAGAATAGAGCCACTGTTTGGGGTAGAGAAAGCCCAGATAGGATTTTGGCTGTGTGTGAACTATTAGTCAAGATATTTTGCTATTTTGTGGCGTAGCGTGAAAGCATCGATCACGTTTACTTCTTAGTGAGTGAACATTTTTTCTTAACAAAACATCAAAGGCCTCGAAAGTGGAGAAGATGAGATTATTTACTGGCTGTGTTGTCGGTAGCGAATGTTTTGGTCATGCTAGGGTGTGTGTCCTGGGCAGTTTTCACGGCACTGCTTAAGTCCTTGGAGTTTTTTGAGTCCATGGATAGTGCTTGGGTAACTGTCCAAAATGAGAACAGCTGTTTGTTCTGCATAGCCTCTAACTGTGGGATCTAATTGGGAGTTTGTTTTGGTGACTCTGGTGGATTTGGAAATGTTCTATTGGCTTCATTGCCCTGAGCCTGTGTCCATTTGTGCGTGTGTGTGTAACATCGTGAGGACTCGAGGCTGTTTAGGGTGACATGCGTTGTTTACGGGGACGGAAAGGCTGCTGTTCATAAGGGAAATCCTTCAATATATATTATTTTTCACCAGTAGATGGCAGATGTGAAACCTGTTCTGCTATGTGGCCAATCTAATTACAGATGGTAACCAGAGGCCAAAGAAGTACTCTTGTTACTTAAGTAAATATACAGATACCATAATACTCAAGTAAAAGTATCACATGAAAAAATCTACTCAAGTAAAAGTATTAAAGTCCCATCCATCCATTGCCGTCCTCTTATCCGGGGCCGGGTCACGGGGCAGCAGTCTAAGCAGGGACTCTCAGACCCTCACCGCAGACACATCATCCAGCTCCTCCGGTGGGACCCCAAGGCATTCCCAGGCCAGCCGAAAGAGTATTAAAGTACCTGTTTAAAAATGTACATAAAGAGTAAAAAGTTAAATTATTTCATGCAAATTTTGAGATGTAAAAAAGCTTCAAGTGTAGTGATTTGATAAATATTTGTGCTTAATGTTGTTCTACAGAAACAATTGAATCATTGTGGTTAGCACAGCTAAACGGTTCTGTTTAGCTGTGCATGCGACTGAAAGGTTTTTATTCTGCACTCTTCTTTTTTAATGGTAAATTTATGATGACAAAATAAACATGGACTTATGGACTTTTATTAGACATAGTAAAGTGACAGGAAAGTATTTGAGAAGTGACAGGAAAGTTTTTTTGTAAAGTAATGCGAAAGTTCTTAAACTGAGCAAGACAGTGTTTAAAGAGTGAGAGAGAGAGTTTTTAAAGGGTGCAAACGAGTGGGTGAGAGAGTTGCAGATTGAGTGATTATTTATGTTTTGATTTGTGTGATTTTAATGTCTTTCTTATTCTGTAAAGCACTTTGAATTACCTTGTGTACGAATTGTGCTATACAAATAAACTTGCCTTGCCTTTTTTCTTGCTGTTTTTCTTCCTATATTTCTATTTGCTCAAACCATGAATGTGTGAAAAATAAACCCCTCAGCCCTTTTAGCAAGTCTCAGAAAGAAATAAAAAACACTTTTCAGTCTTGTTCAAAAAATGCAGTGGAGTTGAAAGTACAAATATCTGCTCTTAAAATGTAGTGAAGTAAAAAGTATCCACTTTAAAATTTACTTAAGTTAAGTACAGATAGCTACATTTTTACTTAAGTACAGTACTACTTTTACTTTATGTTACACCACTGACTTTAACACTAAATTGCTTCTAAACTGTATCCATGGTTTATACAGCTTTGTCAGGTGTAATTGTCTAAGACTATCACCCACAGCAAGTTGGGTCCCATGATTATATTCTTATTCTTTGTTTGATTTTGCATGTTCTCCCTGTGTCACTACACCAACCAGAGATCAAGACTTGGGCCCATAAAATGCCCTATAGTAGCCCACGATTGCTTTATTTGCAACATCCTCCACCAATGTCACGTGCCAGAGACATTTTCCTATGAAGGACAATTACAAATCTTTGTCCACTGATCCGAAGGTTGGTGGTTTGAATCCCACTCTCGACAAAAACATTGTTAGTTGAGCAGTCAAAGATTCACTGACCCACAAGTTGGAGGTTCGATTCTAGCTCCCCTAGATCAATGTTGCCATTGTCCTTGATACACCTTGCCCCCATGTATGTATGAATGTGTGAGTGAATGGATGAGTGGTTCCTTGATGTAAAGCACTTTGAGTGCCTTGAAGGTTGAAAAGCGCTATATAAAAATGTGACAATTTTTTCACAGATTACTTTATAATGCATTTGACCTATAATACCATTTTATGGACACTCAGGATATTTCCATTGCATTCATTCATTCACTCCACAACTGGTGATGGTAAAGTACACTGCCTGGCCAAAAAAAAGACACCACCTGGATTTAACTAAGCAAATAGGTACGAGCCTCCTCCAGTAGATCAGGTCTAGGTTCAGCAACAGTCTGTGCTCAAAGAATGAGGTCAGCTGACTACCCGAATATACTGAATGACCAGGTTATTCCATCAATGGATTTTTTCTTCCCTGATGGCACAAGCATATTCCAAGATGACAATGCCAGTATTGTGAAAGAGTGGTTCAGGGAGCATGAGACACCATCCACCATCATCAATGCAAGATCTTGGTGAAAACTTAATGCAACACTGGATGGAAATAAATTTTGTGACATTGCAGAAGCTTATTGAAACAATGCCACAGCGAATGTGTGCTGTAATCAAAGCAAAAGGCAGTCCAATGAAATATTAGAGTGTGTAACCTTCTATTTGGTGGCAACTTTTTTTTTTAGCCAGGCAGTGTACTTTAACCCTAACTTCCCTGGGGTAGACTGACTGAAGCAAGCCTGCAAATTTGCATCATTGGCCCTCAGAACAGCACCAATCACTCATACACACACACACACACAACCACATATCATACTAGGCCAAGGTGGTGTGAACATGTCTTGCCCAAGAACATGACAACAGTATGCACTACAGCCACTGCCGCCGCACTACGACACCTGGTATTCCAAGCAGCCTTTCATCCAAGAACTAACCAGGGTCAAACCTGCTTAGCTTCCGAGTTCAGGCTAGATTGGACATTCATGAGATAGTATAGTTAGTCCTAAAGGTCCTATAATGTCCCAAGTCTTCCTGCTCAACATCACAGCAAACTTAAGCATGATGAGGAGTACGGTCTGTAGCTTGGCCAAAGTGTGCAGGGCTCTTTACATCCCATTAGCAGTCTCTAATCGGGAGCGTAATTGACTGAAGGTTGTTGAAGGATAATGCTCCTCCTAAGCCCCGCCCCTTGCTCCATCTTTAAGAAATCCAATAGTTTTTCTGGCAAGCTAAAAAGCGTGGATATAAAAAGAGGGGATTTGGCTCAGCTCTGTGCCAGTGTTTTAAGTGAAAGGGAGAGTACAGGGAATAACAGATGAGAAGAACAGCAGAGAGAGAGAGAGGAAATATCTGTAAAATAACATCTGCTGTGTGAGATAGGAGCTTCCAAGTGTAGTTCATATACAGTAGGTTAACAAGTTATGTCTGATCTTTCCCAGTGTCCAAAGATATAGGTGAAAAATGTTCAGTACGTTTTTGTTTAATATTGATACTTGCAGCTGATGTCATCAACATTCCCTGGGGATGTGATGCTAAACTGTAGGCACTGCTCTATCTGAGGCTTATTAGACTTTAAAGGTCCTGTATTATGCCAAATTGACTCATGTAAGTTTTTAGCCATGTTAAATGTTACCTCCTCAAAAACATGCCTGAGTCAATGATTTCTTTCATTCACACAGTCTGAGTTTTTCATTATCGCTAAGTGTCTATACAGCTCCAAAGCTCAAAATGCTCTGTTCCACCTTGTGATGTCATGAAGCGGTAGTTTTAAAATTAATAGCTACCTTTTACCTTTTATTCAGTAGAGGTGAGCATTTCCAGGGTTGAAAGAATACAAGTGATTCTAGTGAAGGTGTATGGATTTTAAAAACACAATGGAGGACTTCCTGTATTACCACATTACAACACAGAGTGTTTTCAGTTTGAGAGAAGAAGTCATATTCCTTCCTGTTTGTTTTTGTGTGTAGGCAACACGGTGGCTGAGTGGCAACACTCCTGCCTCACAGCAAGAAGGTTTGGTTTGATCACCGGGTCGCCCAGGCCTTTCTGTGTGGAGTTTTGCATGTTTCTCCCTGTGTCTGGATGGGTTTCCTCCGGGTACTCTGGTTTCCCCCATCAACCAAAACATGAACGCCCTTTGAGACAACTGTTGTTGTGATTTTGGGCGTTACAAAAATAAAATGAATTGAATTGAAAATTAATATGTTGTAGTTCAAACTAAATATTTAGGCTAAGCTGGATTGTGCTGTGAAACAAGTCACTGAAATATTACAGTCACAAGTTAGCTAGCATTAGCCAACAGTTTTTCAGTAAGCCACTCTCACTTTTCTTATTGAAACACACCTAAACGATACCATAAAAGCTTGTATTGATCACAGGATCCTGAAAATGTGTTGTTTAAATACATTTTTTTCTTGAGTTTTTTGCCAATTTTCAAAAAAAAGTTTGCTAATTGTTGGTGCTGGTTGCAACAGACAAGTGAAAATATAATTGTATAACTGTATATACAAATGGACATACAGTGGCTTGCAAGTATTCATCCCCCTGGAACTTTTTCACATATCGTCACGTCATAACCACAAATTTAAATACATGTTCTTAGCATTATATGTGAATGAGCAACACAAAAGGGCACACAAGTGTGAAGTGGAAGGAAATATTTTACAAGATTTCCAAATTTTTAAAAAATAAAAAACTTAAAAGTGCAGTGTGCAAAATTATTCAGCCTCCTTTTTCTTGAATGCAACCAATTGCTTTTAGAAGTTGCCTAATGATTTTGGAAAGATTGAATGTTAATGTAATGACTAAAAGCGTCCACCTGTGTGTAATCTTGTCTCAGTATAAATGCGGCTGTGCTGTGACGGCCACAGAAGTTTGTTCAGAGAGTGTTGTGGAGCAAACCACAAAATGAAATCAAAGGAGCACACCAAACAGGTCAGAGAAAAAGTTGTGGTGAAGTTTAAAGCAGGGCCTGGATCTAAAAAGATTTCCCAAGTGTTGAACATCTCAAGGAGCACTGTTCTACGACAGAGTATAAGGGTCACTTAAATAAAAAAAAAATTATGCGGGCGCTACGAAAAAAAAAAGTAATAATATTACGAGAAAAAAGTTGTAATATTACGAGAATAAAGTCGTATTTTTATGAGAGTACAGGCTGCTGTGCGTGAATGAGCCAGTGCGTTATATGTTATGGAAAATTTGGAGCATTTTGTTCAGATAAACTTTCAACTGTGGTTTATGCACGATGAAATACTGTGTCTTTTAGGCCACCGTCACCACACTATCATCAGTATAAGTACTTTGAAGGTACACTGCAATCATTTGAGTTTGTTTAGTCGGAGGAACCATACAGATTTGGAAGAAATTGCTATATCTGAACAAAATGCTACAAAGTCTTCAAAACGCACTAGTCACTCATTCACACACAGCAGCCTATATTCTCATAAAAATACAACTTTATTCTCGTAATGCTACGACTTTATTCTCGTAGCACCCGCATAATTTTTTTATTTAAGTGACCCTTATACTCCGTCGTACTGTTCAATCCATCATGAAATGGAAAAAAGTATAGCACAATTGCAAACCTACCCAGACATGGTCGTCCACCAAAACTTACAGAACGAACAAGAAGAGCACTCATCAGAGATGCAGCCAAGAGGCCCATGGTGACTCTGGAAGAGCTGCAGAGATCCTCAGCTCAGGTGGGGCAATCTGTTCACAGGACAACTATTAGTCATGCACTACAAAAATCTGGTCTTTATGGAAGAGTGGCAAGAAGAAAGCCATTGCCATTTGCTGCAATTAAAGCCTTTTGCTGGCTTTAATTGCAGGAAAAGGTGGTTCCACAAAGTATCGACTTAGGAGGGCTGAATACTTTTGCACACTGCACTTTACAGTTTTTTTTCCTTTTTTTTCTTTTCTGTTTTTTTTTTATCTGGGAATGATTTATAATTTTTTTCTACTTCACACTTATGCACCATTTTGTGTTACTTATTCACACAAAATGCAAAAAAAAAAAAAAGGAATTTGTGGTTGTGACTTGTTAAAATTTGAAAAAGTTCCAGGGGGATGAATACCTTTGCAAGCCCCTGTATCTAATCTGCTGGCGGCTGCATTCCAAATACAAAGTGAGCATTCCAGCTCCATCGACTCTGACTCCAATTCACTTTCTATTGAAAAACTGTCGCCCCTGCTGTCAGGATCATCATTTGGTCTTAAAATGTTCATATTAACCTGCTCTACATTGTCCAGGTGTTTTAATTTTTTTTTTTTGTCCACGAATCAAGATATGAACAATAACAACAGACAAATTAGGTGTGTTCTTTCTCAGGATGTTGCTCCCGCAACAGGTTTGATTCACTGCATTAAGTGTCCGCTCTCTGCTAAACCAGCGGGAAAGGACGTTACCTTCAACCACCTTACTCAGGATTGGTTGCTATGATACTCATAGTCGGAATTCCAAATATGGAACTTTATTCCAAATTCGCCCCTATAACTGCTAGCCTCGATAAGCTTCATTTGACTGAAGCCGAATGCTATGGGTTACGCCACACTCCCTTAGTCCACTTTTTTATACAGTCTTCACCTACATTTCAATCTTCCAACTTCAGCGGTTTTCAGCATAGACCTGTAGAATATAATTATGCACAAACAGCCTTAAGCAATGTCCCCAATATGGCCTCGGTGCCTCGGCAACCCCCTCTGCAGACCTCATTTAAGCTGATAAGAGAAGCAAGAGGAGACATTAACTACAAATTTCTTCACCAGTAAAATGGCAAATTATTAATACAAGATACAATTTCCAGGTGACTTGCTAATAAAAAATGAAGTTGGAGCTCATAAGTGATAAGAAAGTTATCTAAAGTGAGAGGTGCTGTTGAGATTGAAGCATGTTTTAAAATACTTAGATGCTAAATAAATGAGTAATGAATCCAGTGCTGGATCTGTCATGGCTTGTTAAAGAGTAAATTACTGACTAAGTATTGCAGATAGTGTTCTTCAACTTTTTTGCAACTTTGCAGTACCATGCTTCTGTAAAGAAAACAGCCGAATGCAATCCTCTGTTAAATATATTTGTTTATTCTTTTCAAAAACAAAATAAAAAATGGTTGCCTGTGACATTTACAAATGACTATAGCTCAGTTGGTAGAGTGTTTGTCAACTGATCCAAAGGTTGAGCAGTCCGATCCACTGACCCATGGGTTGGCGGTTCGATTCCAGCTCCCACAGATGAATGCTGTCGTTGTGTCCTTGGGCAAGACACTCAACCCACCTTGGCCCCAGTGTCTGCGTACACAAGTGTGTGAATGGGTGAGTGGTTCTTTGATGCGCTTTAAGTGCCTTGAAGGTGAATTTCTTCTTCCAAGGTTTAGACCTCTTGATTACATAACCCAAACTGTATCATAGACAATTAAACATGGCTGAATCTTGATTTGTCTGTCTCTTGATGAATTGGCCAGCCCCATTGGAAAACTATGGAAACACTTAGAGGATGACATTCAAATCATGGTTTATTTTAGTCTTTACTTATGTGGTGGCCTTTTCAAATGACCAACTTCCTATAGTGTAACTTGATTAATCTATAAATGATGTTGGTGCAGTCCTTTTCTATATCTGGACACTATTATTACTCTTCTTATTCTTCTTATTGTTATTTTTTTTTCTTATGTATATTTGTAAAGGGAGAGGGACATATTAATTAACATTTAAAAATGTAAAGATGTAAAGATTATAGCCAAGGTGGCTAATTTCCATCTTCAGTCCCTCGGCAGGTTGATGTTAAACAGTCTACTTCACAGGGAAGAGAACAGCAAGAATAACACAAAAACAAATGTAACACACCAGCACACTATGCACACAACACACCCTCTGTGCAGACAATTATAGAACATTTCATTTGAAGTTAATTAAAAGTTAAAACAACAACCTTTCAATATAAAATTTTCATTTTGTTATACATGGTGACATATTTGACCCTCGAACAACCACTGCTTTCTTTCTTTCTTTCTTTCTTTCTTTCTTTCTTTCTTTCTTTCTTTCTTTCTTTCTTTCTTTCTTTCTTTCTTTCTTTCTTACAGTGATGGAAAAATATACATACACATTTTCTTGAGCAAAAATTATTGTTGTTATTCCTTTAACTCCTGTCTCTGTTACCATGGACACAAGTTATAATCCAGCTCTCAGTACATGAAAGAATGAAACAATATTTTTTTGGGATCAATATGTATTGCATGTACATTTTCTTGGCATGACTGGCAAAGTTTTGCTTCTTTTTTGGATATATGATGAGATTTAAGCAGTAAGAGGTTGAATTAATAACTTCTATGACTCTTTACAGATGCAAACTAAGAACTAAAGTGTTTTATTTGGCTGTTTATTTATTGCAGCTCATGATGCAGCTCATTTTAAAGAATATTGTTCATGTATATAATATTTTTTTGTAGTTTAAATCTGGTCATGGGTTTTTCTGTCAGTACCATAAATTAGTTTCAATATTGTCTTTTATCGTCTATATTCACTTCAGCGATATATCGGACTTCAAAATTTGTTATTGTGACAGACCTACATCTACGTTGGTATGCATTTTTGACAAACCCCCTGCTTAGTACCCAGGATAGTGCTAGGTTGAAGGGGTATACTGTAGGAAACTCAAACAGACAGACAGAAAACTCAAATAGTACAACCATCTTTGTCCACTCCATATGAAGTGCCTCCACTCTGCTGAAGTATCCCGCTCCTCACTGACACAAATCAAACACACGGCGACAATTGTAAATATATTTGTCCATTGGTTCTAGTTGAGCTGCCAGAGCTGAGTCAGTGTACTCCAGCTAAATGAATACAGTCACTATGGAGATTTATAATGGGGCCGATTACAGCATCTACAGCTCTGTATCAATCAGACGCTAATATGACTTCATCATGAGGGAGTGAGTAAGCATCTCTCTGAGTGGCAGCGGGAGTGCAAGAGACTATGAAGGAGAGGGAGGTGGAGGGAGGGAGCGAGTGGGGGGTGAGAGAGAAGGAGGAAAGAAGAGGGGAAGAGAAAAGACAAAAAGAGTGGGTGGAGAGGGGATAGACAAAGAGGGACGAAAACACAGAGAGAGAGAAAGATAAAGAGAGAGAGAACGAGGTGAGAGGGAGAGAAAGGGAGAGTGAGGTGAGGGGGGGTGAAAGAGAGAGATGGTTAGGGGGAGAAGGGAAGAGAGAAAGGGGAAGAACGTGAGAGAGACAGGGGAGAGAAAGAATAGACGGAGAGAGACAAAGAGAATGGGAGGAGAGGGAAAGAAAGAGAGGGTGGGGGTAAGAGAGGGGGTGAAAAGAGGAGGACGGAGAGAGGTGGGAAGGGGGAAAGAGAAACAGGGGATAGTGAAGGGGAAAGATAGTATGCGAGAGAAGAAGAGAGGGAGCAGGAGAGGGAGGGAGAGAAAGAAAGGATTGGGTGTGAGAGGGGGATCTAAAGGGGGAGTAGGAGGTCGATGGGAAGGGGGTGAGAAAAGAGGGGAGAGGGAAGGGGAAAGATTAAGCCAGAGAGAAGGAGGGGGAGAGAGGGGTGAGGGAGGGTGAAAAGGAGGAGAGGGAGAGAGAGAATGGAAGGGGGAAGAGAGAAAGAGGGGAGAGGGAAAGGGAATGTGAAAAACGAAGCAGAGGGGGGAGAAAGAAGAAGAGGAAAGAAGAGAGGGAGGATGAAAGCAGGAGGGAGAGAATGAGATGAGGGGGTGTCAAGCTGGGCCAAAGAATGACGGCATTGATATAAATCAATAAAAAGATGAGAACACTGTGAAACTTGTGCATTATTTAATTGCACAGTAAAATATAGCATCATAATTATTTTTCAGGGACTTGGTACTATTGAATGTTCTCAGTGGTGTCAGACAAAGTTAAGGTACTGAAACTGAAAAAAAATAGTTTATAAGGCATTTGTGGAAAAAAAACAAACAAACACACACAGACACACACACACACCCACACACACACACACACACACGCACACATCTCACCACCTGATTTTCCCATGGTGCAATGGCATGCAGATATAGAAACTAAATTTTGTTCAATTTACCATATCCTTGTACTTTTTTATGTACTTTAGTCTTTGAAATTGTCTGAGACCAAATCCCTCCTAGAGTTTATTTACCACAATTGGAAATGTTTCAAAAAATATTTCAATTCAACCTCTGCTCCCTCTATACAATTTGATTCAAACATTTAAAGACATGCCAGTCAGAAACGCTCATCAAAGAATGTAATCTGGCTCCCAACCCCGCTGCTGTCTGTCTGCGGCGTCTGCTTATGTGGATGGTGATTTCAGTTTGTTATAATTGAATTGGCAAAGACTCTGTTGTTTCTTCAGAGCACTCAAACCTGGCACGCGTGACAGCATGTTGATTTCAAATTAGGCACAGGACCATAAGAAATAAAACTGACTAATTAATACATTTTAATATACTTCAATAAAATAAATGTGTTCACTTAAAGGGCCCCTACCTGATTTTTCCCCCTTGTATTTGAGAAAAAATGATCTTGCCCAAATAAAATATATTTCATAAGCAGCTCTTGGGGTCAAAATAGGTATTCTGAATGGTGTCTATATTAAGTGTTTTATTGTCCTCAGGAAGTGCGTGTTAGCATATTAGTTGACGTTACCTTGACCGTAACAGCAGAACTCCCCATGTATTTAAGCAAAAATGATCTTACCCCAGTGCACATATATCGTATAAGCAGCTCTTAGGTCAAAATAAGTGTGCCTCATGGTGTCTACATTATGAAGCATTTTATTGTCCTGAGGAAGTGCGTGTTAGCATGCTAGTTGTTGTTAGCTTGACCATGACAGCAAAACTCCCCATGTATTTGACCAAAAATGGTCTTGCTTCAGTACAAATATATTGTATAAGCAGCTCTTGAGGTCAAAATAAGTGTACCTCATTGGTCTATATTATGAAGCATTTTATTGTCCTCAGAAAATGTGCATTAGCATGCTTGTTGTTGTTATTTTTACCGTGACAGCGAAACTCCGCTCTGGTCTCTGAGAGTTGTGAAGAGTGCTTATAAACTCATTGTGGTGAATGATAAGAAATGCTGAGAATACATAAGGTAAGTGAGGAACAAGCAGTGGGCAAAGCTTATCTTATACCACTGCTGATCCAATTGATACATACATTGATACATTTTCAGACAATGATGCAAAGGCGCAGTACCTCAATTTTACAGAACTACATCATTTTAAATGGTTTGCAGTGGTCCAAAATTATTACGAGCGTCCTAATTATTCACCACAGTGAGTTTATAAGCGCCTTTGATGACTCCCAGCTAGAGCCATCATGGTAAAGCTAATGACTAGCATGCTAACACACACTTCCTGATTATTGGAAATAAAATTATTTGGATGCCAACAGTACACAGCGCACATATTTTGACCTCAAGATCTGCTAATACAGTATAGCTCTACAACGGCAAGACAAAATGAGCAAAAACATCAGGTATAGGACCTTTAATGCTCAAAAACAAATGTCCTTTTTATCATTATTTCAAGACATTGTTAAGTTTTAAAAGTAAAGTATCTGTTTACAGTGGTATCAGTTTACATTTGTCAGTTTGGTAACAGTGTTGTTGATGTAAAATTGATTTCTCTCCTAAAAGTATACAATGTTTACTTAAGGTAAAAGTAAACCATGAGGGAAAACGACACTTTGGCTTCAACAGCAAAACTTTTCAGCAAAAGCATAAATCTATTCTGGATGTATTAGTGAGGCTTAGGGCCAGTATGAGAATGTTTAATGACAGAATCCTCTCAAAGCTCTCTGTAATATGTTTCTGTAAAAGTGGCCAGAATGTATTTCTTATTTGAATCTACAGAGGCCTGAAAAGCTTTGAGGCCACAGCCAAAATGAATCCAGCATTTGTTAGAGAAAGTATTAGGTCAATGACAGTCTAATCATACCTGATGGCGACCAAGAGAGTGACAGAGCCTTTTAGCTTCTGGTTATGGTTAGGTCTTTAAAGTTATTAAAGGTACATTTACACTTCAAATACGGAACCAAACCAGGACTAAACCTGGAACTAAACCTGGACTAAAGCCGGAACTAAATCCAGAACTAAACCTGGAACTAAACCCGTAACTAAATCCCTGGAATTGTATTTTGTTTCATTCACACATGTTTGGATAACCCTTTATTATTATTTTGACTACACGTCTAAAGCTGAAAATGCCCTGTTCCACTTTGTGATGTCATGTAGTGGTAGTTTTCCAGTTAACAGCTACATTTTACCTTTTTGTCTGTAGAGATTGGCAATTGCAGGGCTGAAATTATCCGAATGATTCCAGTGGTGTGTGGAGTTTAAAAGCACAGTGAAGCACTTCCTGTATTAACACATGGCATTAAAAGGTGGAACAGAGTGTTTGTGTTTTAAACATGTGTAAATGAAACAAAACACGACAGGTATGTTTGTGATGAGGAAACATTACAACAACTGATCAGAAAATAGCACAATACAGGCCCTTTAAGTTACATCACAGCATCTGCATTAATGTTGATGACTTTGTTTGGTTTCTATGACAACATATGGAGAGCTTTATGGAATGGACTGGTTTAAAACCTGCGTGAGCCCAGAGCAGATGACAGACAGATGATTGTGATATGTGTATAGATCATGTGCCTGTGCAGTGGTCTGTAGACTGAAGCCGCCCCCCTCACACATGTTAAAACACTCACTGATGGTGGGAGTCAGTGTGTGTGTCTGTAACTTGAAGAGCACAAATGATTTGAACATGAAGTGATTTTCCACAAAGATGATTCAGGCCAAAACCAGATTTACCTTTCAACAGCAGAAGGAACAGTTCTCATAAGACGGTTCTCATCTGGAGAGAGAGGCCAAGATGTAAAAGTACGATTCATTTATCAAGAGATTGGAACTCAAAGGTGTGAGGGATATTCTACAGACTTCACAAAAATTCAAAAACATTCAAAGTTTTCATTTCTTTTTACTGGATTTAAAGACGCAGTATTTAACTTTTCTGGTAGAGTCCATCACCTGCTTTCCTCCACGGAGATGTTATGGTTTTGTGAGGTATGTTCCTCAGTATGGCATTCCAATTATCTCCATGATGACAAGCCACCAGGCCAGGTTATGGGTTTATGGAGAGGCGAGCAAAGCAATAACATCTTCATGGAGACGTAAGTGACTGACTCTCCTCCAGAAAAGTTTCATAATGCGCCTTGAAGATTGGATGAGTTCTCAAAAAGGACTAGATCTTCCAAGGTTCAAGAATCAAATCCTGGACCATCTTGTTGTGAGATAGGGCTGCTAAGCTCCACCATTATAATGTGTTGTTTCTCTCATAAAAGCAGAAAAAAAAGCTTGTTTACCAAACTACTAGAGAAAGCAATTTTTACTAAATCAGATATAGAAAACTGTGTTGTCATTGGCATGCAGGGTCTTACCACAACCTCCTTTAGAGTCAAAATATACTGAAATACCTGGATAATATTGTGAGTGTTGTTTTGAAGATATGCAAATACAGTATATCATATTGAGTATATCTAAATTGTATAAATGAAATTAATAATTAAAATGCTGTGTTGAAACCTTCCAAACAAGGTTATTGCTGTAAGTAAGAATTCATTTTGGCATTTTATTTTTCATTTGTCTGATACTTAAACTTCAACAAATACATTCAAAGAGGTTAAGGTTAAGGGACACTTTTTTGTTCCCATAAGTGGTTGGTTGTTGTGTCAGAGTTGTGTTTTGTTTCATTCACACATTTTTGGACAACCATTTATTATTAGTCTGTCTGCATCTCCAAAGCTCAAAATGCTCTGTTCCAACTTGTGATGTCATGAAGTGGTTGTTTTCAAGTTAACAGTTACCTTTTGTTCAATAAGGATGTGCAATTCCATGGCTGAAATTATCCAAATGATTCTTGTGTAGGTGTTTGGAGTTTAAAAACACAGTAAAGCACTTCCTGTATTACCACATGACATCAAAGGTGAAACAGAATGTTTTCTGTTTGAGAGAAGAACTCACAGTTTGTGTGTCAAACGTGTAAATGAAACAAAACACAACTCCAGGTATGTTTTTGATGAGGCAACATGATAACATAGATCAGAAAATAGTATCACATAGGTCCTTTAAGTAACATCACAGCATCTGCATTACTGTTGATGACGTTGTTTGGTTTCCATGACAACATATGGGGAGCATTATGGAATGGGCCTATACATTTAAAGAGGTTAAGGTCAAGGTATACTTTTTTGTCCCCATAGGGAAATTTGTTCTCTGTATCTGACCCAAACACATGGTCTGCAGTGCTAGAAGGTAACGAAGTAAAAGTAGTAAAGTACTGTACTTATGTAAAGTACAGATATCTAAAAATTTTACTTACATAAATTTTACTGTGGATTTACTTTTACTTCACTGAACTGGACTGAAAAGTAAAAAGTAATTGACTAGTATTAGTATTAGTACTAGTAGTAAGTATCCTTTTCGATTTCAACCTTCGGCTTTGAGCAAACAAAAATAAATACGCAAAATTCATGAGAAAAATTAAGAAATGGATTTGTATTGTTAGCGTTGACCAAAATATGTCCCATTTTTGAAACAATATCACTACATTTAACTCTTTTTCAAATTAACAACATATTCTTTTGCATTTTACTCCTAAAACACATCTTTTAAATAGTGACTTAAATACTTTTACTTAGATTTTTTCATGTGATACTTTTACTTAAGTAAAAGTACAGATACAGAACCCAGAAAGTTAATCAAGTAACAAAATTGAGTATTTCATCCACCATTGACTGTCTGAATATCATTACCAAATATCATTTTTGCCACCATTATTTAACAGAGACCAACTAAACACTGTATAATACTGCAAGACTAAAAGAAAAATTATGAAATACAATTGACTAGACTTTTAAATCAGTCTTGACAACAATAACAAGCAGCAGACAGCTTTTATAATCACTCTTTTGCTCCAGAGCAGAGGCGGTACATAGTGATGGGACATTCAGCTCTTTTATGGGATTTGGGGTGACAGTAGCTCAGTTGGTAGAGTGTTTGTCCACTGATCCATAGGTTGGCGGTGCGATTCTAACTCACACAGATGAATGCTGTCATTGTGTCCTTGGGCAAGACACTTAACCCACCTTGCCCTCAGTGTCTGCGTACACTGGTGTGTGAATGGGTGAGTGGTTTCTTGTTGTAAAGCGCTTTGAGTGCCTTGAAGGTAGAAACGAGCTATAGAAAAATGTGACCATTTACCATTTGAGTCTTTTGTATCCGGTAATTTCAAAGACTGGCTCGTTTACTATTTATTTATATGCCAAAGTGAGAACTTATTTTAACAACAAACTAATCACAGAGAGAAATGACCTAGGTTTAAAAGTGTCTAAAACTGAGAGTGGGAGTGTGTTTACCCTTTCAAATTATGCATCATCTAAATAAAATGTTGCACTACAATAATAATAAGGGTTGGTTCAGTGTTAGTCAGGATCAAAATGCATTAAAATTAGAAAAAGATTGGTCTCTTTCCAACTGTTCACATTAAGGAACTGTTTAAAAGTGCTCGTTCACAAATGTCACATCTCTAGCAACGAAGTAAATGTTTTCTTGTAAGTTTGCCTAAGAGGGTTTTCAGACTGAGAGCATTAAGAGCACTCACAGCTTCAGGAGCAGGATTACACCGGCCGAAGGAAGGGCCAAAGAGAGAGAGTGGGGGCGGGGGGGATTATGGCAAAAGAAGGAAACAACGAGCCACTATTATTTAATTAACAACAAATATCAGGAGAACATGTGTGGTCAGTGTAACAGGGGCAGTGCCAGGGAGAGCTTGAGGGGGCACTAGCCTCCCCTAGAATGGCCGATGCTCCTCCATAGCGCCCCCAAATATTTTTGCCCCACTTTCATAACACATCCAATCTCGACCAAAATTGTTAAAATGGCAACTACGGGATCTTTAAAATGAAACTATAATAATAATAATTATATATATACAATTGTTTAAAACAGTGAAGCAAACATAGTAGGGGGTACTAAGTGAGCATCGACATTGTAGACCTTAACACCCCCCTAGCTCCTCCAACCAAAAATGGCTGGTGGCAGCTAGTTTTAGAGATTTTGTCCCATTAGAATTATAAGCTTCTATCTGTGTTCTGGGTAGTTCTGAGGTTTTGAGGTATAAGGCTAGTGGCTAGTACGCAAGCTTCACTAAGCCTGTCACAATAGCACATTTTGAAGTGCAATATATTGAGGAAGTAAATATAGATGATAAATGATAAAACTCTTACTCATTGAAACTCATTTATGCCACTAGCACAATAACCCAAGAAGAGATTTAAAGTTTAAAACTATTCTAAATCTACAATATTGTTAAAAAATCAATCAACAGCAGAATTAACTTACTTTACATCTGTAATAAGACAAAGAAGTTATTAATTCAAACTTTTAGCATTCCTGCTTCTGAAGAGTGCAGACGCAAACCTTGCTTGCTCATGCTGCTTCCTTCTCTACTTTCTTTTTAAACATTCCTCTTCCAGTGCTGGAAGATTTGTTTACTTATAATTTTCTTTGAAGTAAACCAAGACTTTTGAACCATTTTTACATTTTTAAACTAAATTTCTGACAAGCCAGCGACATGTCCAGGGGAAAAAAAACAAAGGAATTCTTTCTGTGAATGCTGTCGGTACTATCAATAACAAATTAATGAGCTACAAGCATGGATATTTGTTTTAGAATCTGAAAAAAGGACTTCACCGGACACTCCCTGTGACTTGCAGTGGTAAGCAACCCACAGTTACTGTCAGAGAAGAGGGTGAAAAAACTGATACTTTCAACTTAAACCTGAGCAATACAGTGTCTTTCCAAAACTTTGTAAAGCCAAGAATGCCAAGCCAAGGCAACAAGTGATAAAAGGCAATGCTATATAGCTACATCACCCAAAATACAGCTTACAAACAGAATTTTACCATTGTCACAGACTGATGTCGATGTTAACATACAAATAGAAAATGGATTTTTGTCACAAAACAAGAACAAGAGCGGCGGCAGAAATGTGATCTGTGCCAAATGTCAAGGTCAGAGATACACTGCTGTTAGGAGACTGTGTTATCAGAGATGTGAGCCACAGAGGAATCCAAACTTGCTCTTATCCCAGTCACACTGTTTCTGAGATTAGGAAACTCCTCCCAAAAGTTTTGTCAACACACCAAGGAGTTAAACAGCTGATTGTGCACATGGGTGCAGTTGACATGGAACAGACTGAAATCTTGAAAAAGAATTTCATTGAATTATTTGAGGAGCTTGATAAAGTGGAAGTTAAGACATGCATTTGAATCAGAATCAGAATCCTTTTATTGCCATCGTTTGTGAACACAGTTCACAAACTAGGAACTTACTTCAGTGATAAAGTGCAACATAAAACACACTGAATAAATACAAATACAAATAAGGGCATGCACAAAGTTAAAAAAGATATGCTTAAAAAAATCAAATGAAATACTTAAATGTAGAAAATATATACAACAGCAGCATCAGAACAACAGTGCAAACATGACCTATTAAAGTGACCGGTGTTATAAAGTGTCCAGCTTTGTGCAGTTATTATAAAGTGTTCATGAGACAAACGGCAGAGGGGAAGAAACTGTTCTTATGGCGAGAGGTTCTGGTCCCAATGGACCGTAGCCTCCTGCCAGAGGGAAGTGGCTCAAACAGTCCATGTCCAGGGTGAGAAGTGTCAGCTGCTATACGGCCTGCTCGCCCCCGAGTCCTGGAGACGTACAGGTCCTGTATAGATGGAAGGCTGCAGCCAATCGCCTTCTCAGCAGAGTGCACAATGCGCTGCAGTCTCTGTCTGTCCCTGGCAGTGGCCCCAGCGAACCACACAGTGATGGAGGAGGTGAGGATGGACTCAATGATGGCTGTGTAAAACTGCACCATCATCACGACCGGCAGCTTGCGTTTCCTCAGCTGCCGCAGGTAGAACATCCTGTGCTGGGCTTTCTTGATGAGGGAGCTGATGGTTGGCTCCCACTTGAGATCCTGGGTGATGCAGGTGCCCAGGAAGCGGAAAGACTCCACAGTGGTGATGGGGGAGTCCATCAGGGTGAGGGGAGGCAGTCCACGATCATCTCCACTGTCTTCTGGGCGTTAAGCTCCAGGTTGTTGCTGCTACACCAGGACACCAGCCGGTCCACCTCCCTCCTGTAGGCAGACTCATCGCCGTCCGAGATGAGTCCAATGAGGATGGTGTCATCTGCAAACTTAACCACTTTGACGGAGTCGTGGCTGGAGATGCAGCAGTTGGTGTACGGGAGAAGAGCAGGGGAGAAAGTACACAGCCCTGTGGAGATCCTGTGGTAGTGGATGTCTTTCTAGCATAGACAGAAGGAAGATGAACAAATTTACCTGGCTGTTCCAGCTGAACACATGGCTGTTCAATGAATGTGTAGCCAGAGGACTGCCCTACATTGAGAACTTTAATCTGTTCTGGAAACGAGAGGACCTGTTCAATGGAAATGGCCTGAGCACCTGAGCAGAGGTGGAGTGCTGACAGATAACCTCCTCCACGCTCTGAGGCACCAGCCTGGACAGGGTCCTGCGCCAGTGAGAGAAAAGAGGAATGAGAGAAGCATTCCTGCTGCGCCAACCAGAGATCAAGCTAATGTGTCAGCACCATCAGCAGCACCACAACTACAACCACCACCTCCCCCAGCGAAAGAGTCATCACCAGCAGCACCACCACCTTCCCAAGTGAAGGATGCATCTCCAGCATCACTTCCCCCAGGACCCTCATCACAGGCCTTTGAAGCTGCCTGTGACAGCCCCAGCAGTGGTTTCAGCCCCAGCAGCACGCCCATCACCTGCCTGCCCACACACCAGCCCTGGGTCCCCTTTGCTACATCTACTCCCTCTAGGGACTCCTCACTCTTTTTCCTCCCAACCTTCACCTATGGCCCTTCCCAACCATCTAGAAAGCCTCATCAGATCAGGAATTAAGATGGCTCCCCTCACACCTAATATAGGTAATATAGGTATATGTGATCAAGAGTACTGGCATCAACTATGCTGAACTCTTCACCGTACCCACCTATCCCCCCTTATCTTTCACCCAAACTCCCCCTGCTGCACCTCCTTGGCCCTCACCTGGTCGCTCACCCAAACTCCCCCCGGCTCCACCTCCACGGCCCTCATCTGGTTCCTCACCCACGCTCCCCCCTCCTCACCCTGCCTTGCCTTCCCCCAGAACTGTTATCACCAAGAGCTAGGACACACAGGGCCTCTGCTGTCTCAGGACATACAGTCATGATAAAAATAATATCATGCTGAGGCCCTGTGATGGTAATGCAATTCTAGTGGAATCAACTCCACCCAACTTCAAATTTGAATCTGAAACACAAGTAAACAAAAAGGGCGGAGGTGTGTGTGCGTTTTCTAGAGATAATTTGGTCATTAAAGGTTGTCATTTGGGGTGTTTTCATCTTTTGAGTATATTTCCTTTAAAATTGAGCTAGAATAATCACCCTTTTATGAGTTTTATTGATGATTTTACTGAGATAATAATAATAATAATAATAATAATAATAATAATAATAATAATGGGTTACACTTGTAATGCGCTTTACAGGCTTGTCAAAGCCTCTCAAAGCACTACACTATAGTCATTATTCGTTCATTTCCACACTTGGTGATGGTAAGCTACTACTGTAGCCACAGCTGCCCTGGGAAGACTGATGGAAGCGAGGCTGCCAATCTACGCCATCGGCCCCTCCAACCACAACCTATCATTCGTGCACACACCACTTTCATATTAGGCAATGTGGGTGAAGTGTCTTGCCTAAGGACACAACGACAGAACTCGGTCCGAGCGGGACTCGATCCTCCGACCTTCAGGAAAGATGCTTTCAGTCGTATGCCCAGACTTCGATAGTTTAGTCATTACAGGTGATTTTAATGTATATGTGGATAATATGTTTGACAGAAAAGCTAAAGAGCTCAGTTCTGTCCTTGAAACCTCTGGTCTGACTCAGCGTGTCAGCGAGCCCACCCACAACATAGGACACACTCTGGACCTGCTCATTACAAAAGGAATAAATATTTCAATATGTTAGCGTGGTGGCTGTTGCTCTGTCTGATCATTTCTGTGTCTTTTTTGACCTGTCTGTTATTCCCAAACCAGCGACTGGTCCTGCAGCTGTTCGAAGGAGACACATAAATGATAACAAAGGTGTACTGTTCATGGAAATGATACACTTTGAAAATGCCACATGTGATTTGTTGAACTCTGTGACTTCAAGTGTTTTGAATGTTCTGGACACCATTGCCCCGATGTTAGTTAAATGATTAAAGATAAGCAGAAAGTGCCATGGAGGAACAATGACTCGGTCAAGGCACAAAAAGGGAGTGGCAGAGGGCCAAGTGGGAATGGCGCAAGTTAAAGCTCCAGGCTCATAATGAGATTTACAGAGAAAAGATGCACAGGTACAACCACACTTTATGTAGAACGAGGGAAAGGTATTTTTCTGACATTACTGGAAGTTTTAGGAACAACTCTTGTGTCCTTTTTGCAGTAGTAAACAGATTAACAAACCCTCCAGCTCCGCTGCTGTTAGAACTAATTTCCACATCTAAGTGCAATGAGTTTGCAGTATTCTTTAATAACAAGGTTTAGGGCATTAACAATGCCATCAATTCCATAACTCAAATAAAAACCCAGCACCTAGACACTTAGAGCTGACCCACTTTGCACCTGTAACTGACAAAACTGTCCAAGAGATTGTCACCAGTCTGAGTTCATCTACATGCTGCCTCGATGTGTTACCCACTAAATTTCTAAAGTCTGTGCTCAACAGTTTGCTGGCACTACTCACTTGCATAGTTAACATGTCACTTCAATCTGGAACAGTCCCAAGAGCTTTGAAAACCCGCGGTTATCAAGCCTGTCCTAAAGAAGAGCAGTCTTGATGCCACAATATTGAACAATTACCAACCAATCTCTAATCTGCCATTTCTTGGCAAAGTCCTTGAAAAAGTACATGACTTAAGAGTCTGGAGATGGCTTAGGGGCCCAAAATCTGTGCAGAAAAGTGTATTTTTTACCAATGATATAACATACAAACAGAATATCGTTGAGTACACAGAGAAAATGATTTTGGATTTATGAATTACTGACACAAGCGTAAATTAAGCCAACTCATAAATACAACTCTAGGTATGTATTTGGTGGTTTAAAACTCAAAAAAGTAAATTTTGCATATAGTATTTAATATAATGATAGATATGGTGACTGTGTATATGGAGAATTTGTGTATTTCTTATTTCACTTTTATTCTTACAGTTTTGTGTGGATTTTACTTGCATCGATAAAAATCCATCAGAGGGCTTATTTATGTTTTTTTTTTCTTTTTTGTTTTATCAGTCTGATTTAGTGGTGGAAGGTAACAAAGTAAAGTAGTAAAGTACTGTAACTAAGTAAACATTTAGATATCTGTACTTTCTACTTCGCTACTTTTTTTTTTACTGGACTGAAAAGTAAAAAGTACATTTCATATGATTTGAGGGGTTATTTTTTATCATATTTGTGGTAACATCCTGATTAAAGTTTTTAAGTTCAAGTTTTGAGCAAACAAAAATACACAAAATTCGTAAAAAAAAAATAAAAAAAAAATGTATTTGGTTTTTTTTTACTGTTGACCAAAATCAGTATAATTTTTTTTTTTTTTAAACAATATCACATTTAACACTTGAACTATACTTTGAAATACTTTTACTTTTTACTCTTAAAGTATATTTTTAAACAGCTACTTCAAAGCTTTTACTTAAGTCCGTGTAAACCCTCAGTCGTCCATGTCTGATTTATAGCAAAAGACGAAGTTTAACTCTATCAACTGGACAAATCGTTGTAAGAGTGAAGATATTTTGCTGCTCATCCAAGCTGCTTCTTCAGTTCTGGTTAGATTGCCGGTGGCCACTGCCTTATATCTATCTGAAGGGAGGGGTTAACTTCACTGAAGCTGTAAACATCTATTGTCTCCAGTTTCAGCTGAAACTACCCTATTCAGCCCTTAACGACCCTGCTATTGTTCTCATTGTTCTAAGTCTGAACAATGAGACCCAGAACTTGGCTTGGATGAGCAGCGAAACGTCTTCACTCTAACAATGATTTATCCAGTTGATAGATTTAAAGTTTGTCTTTTGCTATGCTTTTACTTACGTAGATTTTTCCATGTGATACTTTTTCCATGTGATACTTTTGAGTAACTTTTTTACCTCTGTATCTGTACTTTTATTTAAGTAATAAAATTGAATACTTCATCCACCACTGATCTGATTATCTTATCTTCTATATATTATATCTTTATTGTCAACCTCCCAACCCCTCCTTCCTCCTCTGCTCTGTACTCTGCCTCATGCACATCTGCTCAGATCATTATTTCCTCTCCCTCCATCACAGAGCAGGTAGAACTACACTTCTCCATATGTAAAGGCCATACACGCCCTCAGTGTCTTTATTAGACTCAACCAAGTATTTCTTTCTGTTAAAGGACCTGTCTGCCTGTGTGGGTGGACTGGTGCTGGAGCACATAATGTACCAGTAAGTCCACGTGAGTATTAAAGTGCTAATGTAAAGCAACTACACATTTTAGTTAAAGGCCCCTGGTTTTGCTATCTGAAAATGTGAAGTTATTCCTCACTCTCCTTATGCATTCTGGGCATTCTAATTATTTATCATGATGAGTATAAACACTTTTCACAACTTTGTGGAGTTTTGTCTTCATGGTCAGGCTAACAAGACTAACATGCTAACTGTGCACTTCCTAATTCTCAAAGGATAAAACAGTGGGTTAGGGCTTATTAGGCACATAAATGACATGGCTAGTCTGCCATGGTATTATACTGGCAGTGGTGCCTCAGGAGGGAGTTTATTCTGTTATTGTGTCTTTGAGCAACATACTTTGAGCTGGTCGGAGGGGTCATTGGCAAAGATTGGTAGACATTTATCTGTTAGTTTCAGGCAAGCTGTGTTTAGATGGCTTGTTTAGTGAAGTGCAATATAAATCCAAGACATTCTTATTATTATTAACCTTTCATTAAAGGGCCTGTATTATACTTATAATTGATCTATGTTATAATGTTGTTGTTTCATCCAAAACATACCTGTGTTTTGTTTCATTCACACGTTTTACACACAAATCCTGCATATTTAGGCTGAGTTCTTCTCTGAAATGTAAAACACTGTTCAATCTTCTGATGTCATGTGGTAATCAAAGACTGTATAAAGCAGTGCCCTAAGGGAATGTGACGTCACCCATAGTGGTTGGCTTCAGTCAAATGAAGTGTTGGTTATAGGGGCGAATTTGGAGTATAATTCCATATTTGGAATTCCGACTGCGAGTATAGCATAGAAGAAGAGCCAATCTAGAGCGAGGCTGTTGAGGGTAATGCCTCTTCCTGCCCGCACCACTGGTTTAGCAGGGAGCGGGCGCTTAGTGATGTTGTCAATCACACCTGTTGCTAACGTTAGCAGGAGCAACCTTGGGGAAAAGAAGGTGCCTAATTTGTCTTTAAAAAAAAAAAAAAAAAAAATGTATGAAAAACTGTATGTATGTGTGTGTGTGTATATATATATATATATATATATATATATGTATGTGTATATATATGTATATATATATATATATATATATATATATATATATATATATATATATATATGTATGTATATATATATATATATATATATATATATATATATATATATATATATATATATATATATATGGTTCGATCTAACCCAGGTTAAGAACCACTGATATAGGGTAATATTTGGGGCTAAAGAGGAAACATTGTACTGTGTTTTTAAACTCCAAACACTTTCATTTGGAAAATTTCAATTTCTTGCCTATCCCTACTGAAGGTACCTGTTAAGTTGAAAACTACCACTGCATAACGTCACAAGGTGGAACAGAGCATTTTGCGCTTTAGAGATGTAGACAGACTAATAATAAAGGATCACTCAAACATGTGTGAATGAAACATAACACAACTCCAGGTGTGTTTTTAAGGCGGTAACAACATTATAATGTGACTTAAAGCTCACAAGAGTCAAATTTGTTTAATATAGGACCTTTAAGAGTTGGCCAAACACATTTGTTTTCCTGCAAACAACAAACTAGATCTGCTGGCATGTCATTTGCGTTTTTAGGATAATGTTTAAAAAGCTATCAAACACAAAAATAAACAGTTCATTTCACACAAGTCCCAAAACAGTTATATTTAACAACACCTTGAAGTTTGGCCAATTTTAGTGATGCTCCCGTTTTAGACACTCAAAGCCAGTCTATTTAGTTTCTTATTGGAATTTCAAACAATAATGGTCTTTGATAGCTGCATTCGAAATGGTAAATACGAGTAAGTTGTGGCGGATTTATTTGCGGCTGCCATAAACAAAGCAAACTAATGAAAAACAGCGGCGCACAGGGATGACTAACTGATTTTTAAGTGTGTAATCATTTGAATAAATCACTGCAGCTCCAAGAACATTGAGACGTTTTGGGAAAATGAATGTTTGCTCCAGAAAACAACAAAATAAGCCCAGATATGAATGATCCAACTGTAGATTTAAACTTTAGAGATTTATGACCTGTTTATCTAATAGTCAACATTTTTCACACTGCTTTGTTTTGGTATTTAGATGTGATTTGGTGAAGAATTAGGAAGTTTCTTGAGGTAAATTTGGAGGTGTCATAATGAAACTTTCCCTGTAATTTACCTGCATCGATGTATATGTTTTTATTCTGTGTATTTCAGGTACATACATCTGCATAATAGTTGGTCAAGATTCAAAAAGGATAAATTCTCAATTAATTGTGTCAATATCAATTTCTGAATATCTAGTTTTTAAAGGGTCCATATTATTTTAGTTTCTGATCTATGTTATGTTGTTTCCTCATCACAGACAGACCTGGAGTTGTGTTTTGTTTCATTCACACATGTTTAACACACAAACCCTGCATATTTAGGCTGAGTTCTTCTCTCAAACAGAAAACACTCTACTCCACCTTGTGATGTCATGAGGTAATACAAGAAGTGATCCACTGTGTTTTTAAACTCCATACACCTTCACTATAATCACTGGGATGATTTCAGTCCTGGTGTTTCCAATCTCTACTGAAGAAAAGGTAAAAGATAGCTGTTAACTTGAAATTTTCTGCTTCATGACATCACAAGGTGGAACAGAGCATTTTAAGCTTTGGAGTGTAGCCAGACTAATAATAAAGGGTTAGTCAAATGTGTGTGAATGAAACAAAACACAACTCCAGGTACATTATAACATGGCTTAAAGCTCACAAGAGTCAATTTTGCGCAATATAGGAACTTTAAGTAAACTATTGCTGAAAAATTCACATTTAAATCAACAAGAACATAATAATAATAATAATAATAATAATAATAATAATAATAATAATAATAATAATAATAATAATAAACTAATGATAAACTAATAATAATAATAATAACAATACTACTACTACTACTACTACTACTACTACTACTAATAATAATAATAATAATAGTAATAATAATAATAATAATAATAATAATAATAATAATAATAATAATAATAATAATAATAATAATCTTTTAAAATGACTGAAACATTTGGGTCTGTAGACACTAATTGGAGATGCTTGGGTGATTGTATGAGAAAAACACATCTTAGTGAAACAGAATTTGACATAAATATCCCATTTATGACAGAATGTTGATAATCTTTTTCTTTGAACTGGCCAAACTGGCTTGAAAAAACAAAAAGTGAAGCGCGTTAGCTGTTGTCTCGCCTAGCATGCTTATTCTTATTTATCCATGAATACTTTACTACTGTTCCAGATGAGATAAAAATGTCTAACCATGGCTTTCAAAATAACAACATGAAAACATCTTAGTGTGAAATACTGAAGACAAGAGAATAAAACATGTTCCAAGTCCCTGCAGTGGTCTCTGGCTTTCTGTTTTGTATTTTTACTGCAGCAGATATTTCAGAGTGTTTTCATCTTACACCTGAGGCTCTACTCGTGCAGTGCTGACCACAACCTTCCTCATGTCCAAAGATTCTGTGGATATCTATCATTCAAAGTGACAAAGAAATGTGTGATAGTGCAGCAGCTGGATCATTTTGAATTTGAATATACAAGTTAAAACTGTACACCAGATAAAACTGCTTCTTAAAAACGTGTCCACTTCAGTAACAAGGGAACTTTTTGGTACAACTTGCATAGCTAGGATAAGAATATTCCTAAAGGTGGCATTGTTAGTAATACTAACTCAGTTCAATTCAATTCTATTTATATAGCACATTTAAATATAGCTTCAGCTGCCCAAAGTGCTTCAGATAAGAGGTTACCAAAAAAAAAAACAAATATACAGATGATAAACCTCCAAGAGATCCTGCTTAGCTAGAATAAATGCCAGGGAGAAAAGGTGGCACTAATGACACATATAGTACAGTACTGAATGTTGAAGCATGTTAAGGATGGTTTTACAAGTGTGGATCAATAA
The DNA here is from genome assembly GCF_009829125.3 of Periophthalmus magnuspinnatus. Taxonomy (NCBI): domain Eukaryota; kingdom Metazoa; phylum Chordata; class Actinopteri; order Gobiiformes; family Gobiidae; genus Periophthalmus; species Periophthalmus magnuspinnatus. The sequence continues at coordinate 25,790,664 of NC_047138.1, read as the reverse complement.
GTTAGGGCATCTGGAGTACTTGCCTTCATTGCACTTCTCTACATACATTTTGTTGTACTAGTTGCGCTTGTGTCTGGCAGCACTGGGACTTACTGGCTAGTACTCTCACCTCACAGCAAGAATGTTCTAGGTTCAGTCTGGCCTTTCTGCGCAGAGTTTGTCCATATGCCTAGTTGATTATTAATACGTTTATTATTTTTTGCAATACTTTTCAAACATGCCGAATAGCACCAGTAACATGTAACTGAGCTATGATTCCTGTGTATTGTATTTTTTTTCTGATTGGTCAAAACATTGAGGAAATATTTCTCTCATTAATACTGGTATGTGTGCTTCCACTATCCCTGTCATGATGGTTACAATATTGACTTATCGTTCAATACATGACAAATGGAACAATATTTTATTTTTAGGTGCTACGAGGAGATTTAAACTGCTGATGTTTGAATTATGAACTTCTATGTCTCATTGTGGGACTACATTCTGCGTTACATTCTGTTATGTATTTAGTGCAGTTCATATTTTTCTAAAACAATTTTGTACATTTAGAATACGTTTTTAGGGATTCAGTTTATGGTTGGGTTTCAGTATTATTGTTTATTGTCTATATATCACACTTCAAAATGTCTTATCGTGACAGGCCTAGCTTCCACCACATTAATTTATTATCTTTATTATGACAAACTGGTCTGAACAAGTCTGGTGAATTTCCAAGTGTGTTTCTTTCACACTCTCCATAGTGTCTGGTGTGGCAGTCGCATTTCTGCCAAGACGTCTCAGGGCAGCAGAGCGCGCGAGCTGGAGGCACACTCAAGCCCCTCTCATGTTAACTGCTGAAGGCCACAAGCACAAATAAACAGGCAGAAGGACACGGAGAGTAATGATTAGCTGCTCCATTCATTCATAAGCACTGCCTTTAAGCGACACAACACATGTCCACTCTGTAGGAATCGATAGACTTCAAGAGGGAAAATTATACTGCAGGAAACTACACCCAATATGGCTGTGTTCAAATATATGACGCTGAAATTTGTGTTTATCAATAGTGCCATATCAGAAATCAACTGTAGTATCCCAATCAGGACCGTACAGTTAGTAGTTTTTTTCACAATGCTGACCCCTTGTGGTAAAATATGTATCACTGATCCCACCCACTTCCGGTTACGCGGGATTCCCATTCATTTCAGTCCGATATTAAGGTAATTCTGTTTTCTGTTTGTTTAGCATGTTTAGCTTACTTAAATGATTAGTGACTATGATAAGTAGCTTAATTTACTAACAGGTCTATGAGAGCTAGTAGAACTTTAACACTACTTTCTTCTTCATTAAATCTTAGGGAGTTAAAGTTGCATAATGTAAGTTTTCTGGTGGTATGGGGATGTTAGGAATTATCCAAAATATGGCATTAATTTTGCATAATTTCCATTTAGGATTTCTCAAAATATCTGCATGCCTTCAGAGTGGGGTTGCCTCTCCACAGATCTGACCTGTAACTTGGGCAGGTGGCATCACTTTTCTCTGTAGTTAAGTTTTATTGCCATTCTGTGAAGCATTAAAGGCAAAGAAACGTCTCCGTGACACATTTGGTTCACCCGCCCATCAGAAAAGTTACATAGCATGTGACAGTAGCTTAGTTGGTGGGTGTTTGTCCACCATAGACTGTATATATAAATGGACATGGCTAATGCACCTGGCTGCCACATTCCAAATAGGAAGCGCTCAAGAGTGCGCTTCGAGCTCCATCGGCTCATGTTTCACGCTGTCAGGCTTGTCATTTTGGTCTTAAAATGTTCGTTTTAACCCGCGCTACAAAATTCAGTTGTTTTTTTTTATTTCACTTGTGTCTGTAAATCAAGATATGAACTTTAATAACAAATCAGATGACTCCTTTCCCTGAGGTTGCTCCCGCTAGCGCTGGCAGCAGGTTTGATTGACATTGTTGCTGACAGTTCACAGCGTTAAACAGCGGACGTTACCTTCAACAGCCTTGCTCACGATTCGCTCTTTGGTTGCTATGATACTTGTGGTTGGAATTCGAAATATGGAAGTTGGCTCCAAATTCGCCCCATAACGTCACACTCCCTTAATCCACTTCTTATATACAGTCTATGTCGTTCATTGATCCGAAGCTTGATGGTTTGGATCCCCCTCTCGACATAAACATCATTGATAGTGCGGTCATATCCAGGTTGGTGGCACAATTCCAGCTCCTGTACATAAATGCTGTCACTGGGCAAGACACTTAAACCACCTCGCCCTCAGTGTGTGCATATACTGGTTTATGAATGTGTATGTGAATGGTTCCTTTGCTTTAAGTGCCTTGAAGATGGAAAAGCGCTGTATAAAATTGAACCATAGTTTACCATATTGCACCTTTATAATACTTACACAAATTTGTCTCTGCAAAACCCCAAAGTTACCCGCACTCGACTTGAGAGCGATACATTTTGAGGTCTTTTCTATAAAACCACGTGTTAATTAGGCCAATCATGTCATGCTCCTCTCTGGTGATTTAGATCCCATTAAAACCAAGGGCAGAGGAGTCAGTGAGTGGGAGGGAAAATTAATATTACACTGCTGCCTCACAGAAACAACACAAAAGACTGGAACATCGCCTTGTACCTACAAATGGACATTGTCTATAGGTATTAGCTTAACAACATACCGGGCATTTGAACAATAGTGGTAATCATGGAAACATACAGTGAACATATAGAGACCTGTTCAGAATGACAGTAATGAGGTTGTTGTTTAAAAGGTAGTCCCCGCTGCATTGGTGGGTGATGTTAAAACTTGTTTTCAATTGATTGGTTGATTGGTTTGCAGTGGTCCAAAGTATTTCTTACTTACCTTATGCATTCTGAGCATCCTAATTATTCACTGTGATCAGTTTATAAGGGCTTTTCACAACTTTATACAAACCAGACCAGAGTTTTGCCTTCACCATACAGCTAACAATAACAAGCATGCTAACATGCACTTCCTGTTTAACTGGTGGACTCTTTATAATTGAATGCAAACTGTAGACTTGCTTACTTTTTTTTTTTTTTTTACCTCAAGAGCTGCTTATATCTGTACTAGGACAAGACAAACTTTGCTCAAATACACTGAAAAAAATGTGTACAGGCCCTTTAAAAAGGTCACTTGAACAACAATGATAATCAAGGTAACATATCAGTGAACATATAATATAAACTTTCACAGAATGACAGTAATAATGAAGCCTGTTGTTTAAAAGCTACGTGGGATGTTGGGGTGAGCTCCTGGTTGAGTTGGTGGGCGACACTTAAATGGATTCAATTTATTTTACTTTTATTGTCAGTAATTGTGGGTCAGAAAAATGTTGGTTTCTATGTAATCAAATTGTATTCTCAGTATAAAAATAAAATTGGCACGTAGTGTTTTGAAATCTAAAAATAGTCTGAAACCTTTTGGGAAAATAAGTGAAACAAACATAATAATAAGAGGCCTACATTTGAATATTCTAGATGAGAGAGAAGGGGCAGTGTCTTTGTCAAAAACAATTATGATAAATGTTTTTTTCCCCATTTCAATTTATTTTTATTAAAAATTAAATAATTCAGTTATACAAATTAGCTTTAGTCAAAAACTGAATGGTAAACAGTTTTCATTTTTCTGCATGTTTAAACAGACACTGTGCAACGTTTCCTCTGGAGTGTTTGCTGCCTGCTTGTCTCCATGAAGGTGTTATTGCTTTACCTGAGAACTTGCTTAGGCATGGAGGTGACTGCATCAGGCCAAGTTACAAGGCAGATCTGTTTAGAGGCCACCCGACTCACAGTAAAAATCATGTTTCATGCAAGATAGATTTAATGCCATACTGTGGAACATTGCAGACAAAGCAATAACATCTCCGTGGGGACAAGCAGATGGCAGACTCTCCACCAGAAAAGTTACAGTGCACCTTAAACAACAGCTGTAATGGAATAAATGCAAGATAGACAGGTTTAATGCCAGACTGTGGAACTTTCCAGGCAGAGCAATAACATCCCCATGGAGACAAGCACATAGCTGTCCCTCTATCAGAAAAGTTACTTAGTATGGCTTTAAAAGAAAATACTGGGATCATAATGTCCCTTACTCTTCGTTTAATACTACAAATTGAAATGTCCTATATTATACGAAACTGACTCTTGTGAGCTTTAAGCCATGCTATGTTGTGACCTCATTAAAAATATACCTGGAGCTGTGTTATGTCTCGTTCACACGTTTGAGCAATCGTTTCTTATAAGTTTGTCTATACCTCCAAAGCTCAAATCGGTTTGTTCTACCTTGTGATGTCATGTAGTGGTAGTTTGCAAGTTTTTGTTGGCAATTCCAGGGCTGAAATTATCCAAATGGTTCCAGTGAAGGTTTATGGAGTTTAAAAGCACAACTGAGTACTTCCTATATTGCCACATGGAATCACAAGGTGGAATAGAGCATATTTAGTTTGAGAGAAGAACTCAGCCAGCAGGGTTGTGTGTTAAATGCAGGCTTTGAATGAAACAAAACCCAGCTCCAGGCATGTTTTTGATGAAGAAACTACATTATAACATAGATCAGAAGTAAGTGTAATATAGGCTTTTTAAGATTTGGACCACTACACTACTACTGCAGCGTTAGCACACAGCTTCCAGTGTTTAGGAAAGTGAGAGAGGAAGTTTTTTAGTACAGCAGAATCTCGTTTTAAGGAGGACCCTCACTGAATCGCCTGAAGGTAAAAGACCATATACAAAATGTGCATTCACAACTACTGCATAACACACATGTGGCCAAAACCACTGGCAGAAATAACATCCCACCACCAAGATATAGAGAAAATGAAGAGGAAATTGAGGCTAGGGAGAGGGGAGCGGTGATAACACTCTATTGTAGCTTCTGTATATAGCACGAATATAGAGAGGGCACAAGAAGCTAACGCGCTAAAAGGCTGCACGGGCCAGCAGTGAGTTAGTTATAATGGGATAGCGGAGGAGGGATGCGATGGGAAGGGGTATCAAATGAGAGGTGAAGTATGGAGAGGCCAAAACACACAATTTCACACCGAAAGAGAGAAAGAAAGGACGGGGGAAAAAAGAGAGACGGATGAGAAATTGACACATACACATAGTATACTCACACATGGAGTCCACGCAGTCATAGGAGGTCAGGCATTCATTCTGTACCATTACTGTGGACACTGCTGTGAAATTGTCCAATAAATCAGCGTCTGAGGTAGTGCTCCCCCTGCTGACCAGAGACAGGCAGGCAGACACCCCAGCAGGAAGAAGCAGGACGGACTGCAATTAGATCGCTTCCAAGTGGTAACTGAAGAGGGGGGAAGGGTACGGTGGAACGTTGGTTTATAACGGTATAGAGGTGGAGAATACTGACAGTCTGAAGTCGACTCTAATACTAAAACAATGGCTTGTCATTTTTTATGTTCTGTTTTGTGATTTAGATTTGGTTTCCATTTGAGATAAAAAAAATATCTACTTTTATAAACACAGAAATGTCCTTATTGTGCTTGTGTCTGCTCCATAGTTGTAATCTATGACACCTGTGGGTCATTATGTTATAATTTACACATTTTAAATCACAATATTCATCTAAAACGACTTAATAAAAGAAAAAAGTCCACTGATTTCCATGTTAGGAAACTGCGGTGCCAAATGGGAGCTGACGTCACCGTAAACATCGTCACCTCCAATGGATAGCTGCAGATCACGCTAGCGAGCAGCTGATTTTTAATTTTTTTCATTTGTACCAAAAAAAAAAAAAAAAGCCCAATCTTGCTTGTATAATTGATTAAGAAAATAAAATTGAAGAACAAAGTATATACGCAGCAGTGGACATATGCCGGTCTTCAAAATAAGTGATTGCTCAAACATCAATCCAAATGTTGAGGGGAAACAACTATAGCATGGTTAAAAGCTCTGAAAAGCTGATTTTGCGTAATATGTCTGCTTTAATGGTTTTGTATTTGTTTATTTACAGAGTAGTAAAGGTCTTAACGCGCTGTCTGTGATTCTCCATCTGTAACTTGCTGTCCACTGCCTGATATTTCAATATTGATTCATTTTAGCACGACTCTGCTAAATCCTCATAGATCTGCGCTTCTTGAAAGAACTTGAACTAGCCAGTGTGAAGAGGGAGTGTGAAAAGGGCCTACGCCTTTATTTTTTAGGATTATATCAGTTGATGGGGAAATTACCCTTCTATACAAAGGACACACCACCTAGGTGTGTTGGCATTTCTGTACTAATAAGTTTCATGCATATTTTCAAATTTTATGTCATAATCTCAGATAGTGGGCAAGGACCTGTAACTTTATGAGAGATTCACTGTTTTTGAAAGAAACCCACTAAACCTTATTATTATTATTTGTGGGTCAACAAAATTTCCATATTAATCTCATCCCATGGTTTTAAAAGTCCCATACTCTGCAAACTCAACTCTTGTGAGCTCTTACCTCTTATAATGTTGTTACCTCCTCAAAAACATACCTGGAGTTGTGTTTTGTTTCATTCACACATGTTTGAGTAATACTTTATAGTAGTCTGTCTACATCTCCAAATCTCAAAATGCTCAGTCCACCTTGTGATGTCATGAAGCGATAGTTTTCAAGATAGCAGCTACCTTTTACCATTTGTTCAGTAGAGATTGGAAATTCCAGAGCTGAAATCATAAAACACAATTGAGCACTTCCTATATTACCACGTGACATCACAAGGTGGAACAGAGTGTTTTCAGTTTGAGGGAGTGTGTTTAATTTGTGAATGAAATAAAACACAATTCCAAGTATGTTTGTGATGAGGAAACAGCATTATAACATAGATCAGAAAATAGTGTAATATGGGCCCTTTAAGTCTTTAAAGGTTTTTTAGTCTAAGAACTGACAACTATTAGCTTTTAGATTTGAATCATGACATCACTTTTGGAAGCAAAAAAATAATTTCACTTTTGTTCAATGAGGAAATTTCCATGTTTTCAGACTGGGTTTGGTGATGTTTATTGACAGGCATTTTATATTTAAGCTTCTTCTAAGTGACAGCTGCATACTAATCAAAAACTACTCAAAACACAGTGTTACTATAGCAACACTAAATGACACACACCCATTCTGGATTCAGGGTGGACTGTTAAACTAACGGTTGTGATGGCCAAAGTTTTACTGAGAGAAAACGTATTAATTGGACATTTATTTATGTAACTCTGCTGATACCTCATCAGCTCTGAAGAAGGCTGCAGATATACTTAAAGTGCCGGGCTTTAGGATGGGGCTGGGTCTGACTTTTTATCTTGTAAAAGGACCCATTTCATCACAAATTTGTCTCCTTAGAACACTTTGGGATGAGAGTGGGTTGGCCATGACGGCGGTCACTTCTGCTTTGCGTCAGCTTTAAAGGTCCTATATTACACAAAACTGACTCTTGTGAGCTTTACGTCATGCTATGTTACCTCATCAAAAACATGCAACCCCAATTCCAATAAAGTTGGGACGCTGTGTAAAACTAAAAAAAAAAAAAAAAAAAAATACAGAATACAATGATTTGCAAATCCTTTTCAACCTATACTGAACTGAATAAACTACAATTACATGATATTTAATGTTCAAACTGATAACCTTTATTGTTTTTATGCAAATATTTGCTCATTTTCAATTTAATGCCTGCAACATGTTCCAATAAACCTGGTACAGGAGCAACAAAAGAATGGGAAAGTTGAGGAATGCTTAAAATACACCTGTTCGGAACATTCCACAGGTGAACAGAGTAATTAGAAACAGGTGAATGTCATGATTGGGTATAAAAGGAGCGTCCTTGAAGGGCTCAGTTATTCACAAGCAAGGACGGGGCGAGATTCACCACTTTGTGAACAACTGTGTGAGCAAATAATTCAGCAGTCTAAGAACGATGTTTCTCAATGTACAATCGCCAGAAATTTAGGTATTTCATCATCTACGGTCCATAATATCATCAAAAGATTCAGAGAATCAGAAGAAATCTCTGCACAAAAGCAGCAAGGCTGAAAACCAACATTGAATGCCCATGACCTTCGATCCTTCAGGTGGTACTGTGTTAAAAACAGACATGAATGTGGAAAGGATATTGCCACATGGGCTCAGGAACACTTCAGGAAACTATTGTGAGTTAGCACAGTTCGTCACTACATCTCCAAGTGCAAGTTGACAAGTTCACATTTCAAATTGTTTTTGGAAATCATGGACCATCTGGATTGTTATCAATGCAAAGTTCAAAAGCCAGCATCTGTGATGGTATGGGGGTGTTTTCATGCCCATGGCACGGGTAACTTGCACATCTCTGAAGGCACTATTAATGTTGAAAGGTACATACTGGTTTTAGAGCAACATATGCTGCCATCCAAGCAATGTATTTTTCAGGGATGTCCCTGCTTATTTCAGAAAGACAGTGCCAAGCCACATTCTGTATGTGTTACAACAGCGTGGCTTCCTAGTAACAGAGTGCAGGTACTAGACTGCCCTGCCTGCAGTCCAGACCTGTCCCACTAAAAATATGTGATGCATTATGAAGCACAAAATATGACAACAGAGACCCTGGACTGCTGAGCAACTAAGGTTGTACATTCAGCAAGAATGGGAAAGGATTCTTCCTGCAAAGCTTCAACAATTAGTGTCCTCAGTTCCTTATTGATTGTTGTTAAAAGGAAAGGTGATGTAACACAGTGGTAAACATGCCCCTGTTCCAGCTTTATTGGAACGTCTTGCAGACATCAAATTGAAAATGAATGAATATTTGCATAAAAACAATCAAGTTTATCAGTTTGAACATTAAATGTCCTTGTAGTTTATTCAGTTCAATATAGATTGAAAAGAATTGCAAATCATTGTATTCTGTATTTTTATTTTTATTTTATTTTTTTTAAGTTTTACAGTGTCCCAACTTGGAATTGGGGTTGTACCTGAAGTTGTGTTTTGTTTCATTCTCACATTTTGAGTAACCCTTTATTATTAGTCTGTCTACATTTCCCAAGCTCAAAATGATCCATTCCAAATTGTGATGTCATGAAGTGATAGATTTCATGTTAACAGATATCTTTGACCTTTAGTTCAGTAGAGATTGGCAGTTTCAAGGCTGAAATGATCCAAATGATTCTAGTGAAGGTTATGGAGTTTAAAAAACACAGTGGAGCACTTCCTGTATTACCACAAAATAAAATAGTGTTTTCAGTTTGAGAGTAGAACCTAAATATCAGGGTTTATGTGTTAAACATGTGTGAATGAAGCAAATGAAAGGTATATTTGTGATGAGGAAACTACATTATAAAATAAAATTATTATAAATATAAAATAGTGTAATATGGTCCCTTTAAAGGTGCATTATGCCTGCCTTGGAGATGCTATTACTTTACCTGGAATTTTTCACTGTACAGCATGAAATGTCTATCTTTCATTTATTTCAGTTGTTATTATTGCTAAAACAATGCCTGGAAACAAACAATGCTCCTCCACAGATCTGAACTGTAACTTGGCCTGATGTTTCCATAGAATTTAATGAAATACTTTTGAACAAAGGCAGACATTCCATGAAAAGTTGCATAGTGCATCTTTAAGTAGGGTTAATATGTTGTTTTGCATCTTTTATATCAGTCAATATTTTGAGAATTAAAGCTAGAGTGATTGTACTGCTATCAGTCAATACAAATATAAAGTAATGCCATGCAAGCTGGAATGCCCATATTATGCAATTTTCTGATCTATGTTATAATGTCGTTTTCTCATCACAAACATACCTTGAGTTGTTTTGTTTGTTTTTTTCATACATTTAAACACACAAACCCTGCATAGTTAGGCTGAGAGACAACGCTCTGTTCCACCTTGTGATGTCGTGTGGTAATACAGGAAGTGCCCCTCTGTGTTTTTAAACTTCACTAGAGTCATTTAGATGATTTCAGCCCTAGATTAGTCCATCTTTACAGAACAAAAGGTAAAAGGTAGCTGTTAACATAAATTACTTGACATCACAATGTGGAACAGAGCATTTTGACCTTTTGGAGATGTAGACAGACTAATAATAAAGGATTACGAAAATATGTGTGATTGAAACATAACACAACTCCAGGTATGTACAGTATAACACAGCTTAAAGCTCACAAGAGTCAATTTTGTTTAACATAGGACCTTTAAATAAACACATTTGAGAAACAGCAGACTAAACATGTATACATTTTCACATATTTTGAAGAGATTTTGCATTGAAGAGTTAAAAGAAAAGTTACCATGGCAGAAAAAATATAAGTTTCTATTTCCTTTTGAGAAAAGTTTTATGTTTGACTAAATCTGGCACACTGCTCCTCTTCCTCCTCTTCCTCCTCTTCCCCAAACAAAGTGAATCTTAGCTTAACCTCTGATACTCGCCTTAGGTCTGCTTGTTTTCTGCTCTATGCACAGACCTAATCGAAGCAGAGACCCTCTTCTCAACAGTAACTTAAATCCGAGCGAGAAAAACATGCTCTGGTGACCACTGCGGGATATACAGGTCACAAATTCAGAAAAACAACAGCCATAATCGGCTCCCATCTTCTCTCTCTTCCTCTGCTCGTTCACCTGTTCACCTCTTTGTGAGATCTGCCGGAGCGGTCTTGGATGGCTGGCTTCGCGGGCGTCTCCGGAGATTGGGTCCGTGATGTGGGGCCCGGATCATATTCACCGCTCTGGGTTTTTGACAGAGAGAGGAGAGTGAGATGGAATACACTCAGTAAGAGAAGTTACCATAGGAAGGCTTATATTGGTTGAGTGAAGGACTGTAAAAGGTGGGACTGTAAAAGGTGGTCAGGCATTGGCAAAATATAGTATAGAAAGATTATGCTCAAGAAACGTGCTTTACTGGGTTGGTTAACTTAAAACAAGAAGTAGTATTAATAAAATATATACTGTCAACACATTCACTGGAGATGTGCAAACTAGAGTTGTCAAAAGTATCGAAAATCAGATATTAATACTAGATTTGAAACTTGATACTCCAGTATTGATTCACATTCACAGGACAGAAATGAACCTTTTCCAAATAACTATAACTATCGAGTTTATTCCGTCGCTAGAATCATTTGGATGATTTCAGCTCTGGAACTGCCAATCTCTACTGAAAAAAAGGTAAAAAGTAGCTCTTAACTTGAAAACTACCACTACATGACATCACGAGGTAGAAGAGAGCATTTTGAGCTTTGGAGATGTAGCCAGGCTGAAAATAAAGGGTTACTCTTGATTCACTCTGCCAGGATTCACTCTGCCACTGCATCCAATAGATCAGTGTGTGGATGCAAAACAACTTTCTCCAGCTAAACTCAGACAAGATTGAAGTCATTGTCTTTGGCCCACAGAAACAAAGACAAAGTGTCAGCAGTCACCTCCAGCCTTTCTCTCTAAAACTTTCAAATCAGGCTAGAAATATAGGGCTAATAATGGACTCAGACTTGAACTTTAACAGCCACATCAAATCAATAACATCTACAGCTTTTACCATCTAAAACATTGCAAAAATCAAGGGTATACATGGGTCCCTCATTTATTGTGGGGGCTATGTTCTAAAAATAACCTGCAATAGGCAAAATCCTCTAAGTAGTCAGCTTTATTTTTTACAATTATTATATATTTTTAAGGCTGTAAAACCACTCACCACAAACTTTATACACTTTTCTCAGACAGGCATTAATATTTTATCATATTTCTCTCTTGTTTAAACACTGTCAAATTTCAAACCTTCATAGATTAAAAAAAAAAAAACAACAACAATAAAATAAGCACAGTATTATTGAATGAAACCAAAGATCAAGACCTGTTTTCAGGCCCAAGCATTTTATGTAAATTCAGCAAGCTGAATGCATTCAGTACTGTACAGGATACACGACGGAGGAGATTGATTGACAATGGTCTACAATCCCTTAGCCAATCAGGACGCAGTACGTAATACACGTTCATATGCGGTAAAAAAAAAAAAAAAAAAAAAAAAAAAGCATGCAAGATTGCACAAAAAAAATCCATGAAACAGTGAGGCCATGAAAGGTGAACTGTGTTATAGTGAGGGACAACTGTACTGTCAAAACCTGACTTGGAGAGACTACTGTAAAGGCCTGCTCACTGGCCTCTCCAAACGAGTGTTAAGACAGCTGCAATACATCCAGAAAGCTGCTGCTCGGGTCCTGACTAGAACCAGGAAGTATGAGCACATAAGTCCTATGCTCAGGTCTCTGCACTGGCTTCCTGTGGCTCAGAGAAGCAGCTCTGTTTTTGTACAAGTCTCTCCATGGCCTAACGCCATAGTACATATCTGACATGTTAGTGCCATATGAACCATTTTGCACTCTAAGGACTTCAGGGACCAGCCTCCTACTGGTGCCCAGAGTCAGGACTAAACATGGGGAATCAATGTTTCAGTTTTATGCAGCTAAAACCTAGAGCAATCTTACTGAAGATGTGAGACAGGCCTCTACTGTGACAATGCTGAAATCCAGGCTCAAAATGGTTCTGTTTAGCTGTGCATATGACTGAAAGGTTTTTGCTCTTTTCTCCTTTAATGTTAATTTTATGATGATTATTTGTGATTATTTATATTTTGATTTGTTGTATTGGGATTTTAATGTTTGTTTGTTTTTTTTATTCTGTAAAGCACTTTGAATTACCTTGTTGTATTGCAATTTGAATTGTGATATACAAATAAACTTGCCTTGCCTTGCTCAAACATGTGGAACAAAACACAACTTCAGTTATGTTTTTGATGAGGTAACATTTTAACATGGCTTAAAACTCACAAGAGTCAGTTTTGTGTAATATAGGAACTTTAATTATTATTAGACCTTTTAGTTGTGTTGAATTTTAATACTGTATTTTAGCCATTTTTTCCCTCTACAACTAATATTTTCTAAAATTGAGTTTTTCTTGTGTATGAGATCGACCGATAGCACAATGCACATAGACTATTTTTCACCAGAACTGCTTTTGTGATTTGATGTAGGAAAAAGTGAGTGAGTTGACAGCTTTACATAGACAAGCAATGTATTTATCAACGCTAACATAAATCAGTCATCAATCACGCCTTTGTGTTACAGAGTCCACCAGGCTTCCAGACAGGCGGCCATTTTCTAATAAAAGTCCAATAGTGGCCTGACATATTGGTTTGTCATAGCGTCTGGAAGATAGAGAAAATATTAGGCTCCACAGTCTGCTGTTGTTTGGGCTGTGACATGTGAAGACTTGGAAATAACAAACAACTTTTCTATATTTCTATATTCTATTTATTATAATCTAAGCATCCTGACCCTTTATTTGCAAATGACATAGCAGATTTGAGAGCGTTTTTGAAGGAGGTTGGGATATATCTCTATTTTGCCAGATGAAACTTTCACTAGGCGACTCAGTTACTTACTTGTCTTCATGGAGATGTTGTTTTTTTGTCTAGCTAAAAGTACCAAAGAATGCCATTAAACTTATCTCCATGGAAACAAGCAAGCAACACTACCAAACGCCATTACAGAGGTCATCTCTTGAGAAAGGTGACCTGTGCAAACTTTTTTGCAATATAAACGCCAGAATACACTCCAAGGAAAAGCAAAACTGGATGTGTTGCTGAAACAATCACAATTTAATAATCTGGTAACAACTTTTATACACACACCTGCTCCTGTTTTTAATGTTTTATATGGACTTGTATACTTGTTTGTTTTGTTTTTCTGCTTGTATTGTATTGTAAACAGGGTGCCCATGAAAAAGAGACCCCAAGCGCTCTCACTGGGTTCCCCTGTATAAATAATGGAAGTAATTGCATAGGTGCAAAGGCAAAGCATCACCATCACCATGGAGACAAGAAATTGGCAGACCCTTCACCAGAAAAGTTACAGAAAAGAAAGTGCATCTTTAAAGGTCCTATATTATGCAAAATTAACTCTTGTGAGCATTAAGGCATGTTAGAATATTGCTATCTCATCAAAACATGCCTGGAGTTGTGTTTTGTTTCATTCAGATATGTTTGTTATTATTAAACAGTGTACACCTCCAAAGTTCAAAATGCTCTGTTCTACCTTGGGATGTCATGAAGCAGTAGTTTTCAGATTAATGGCTACGTTTTACCTTTTGTTCAGTAGACACAGGCAAGTCTACAGCTGAAATCATCTAAAGGATTCTATTGAAGATGTATGGAGTTTAAAAACACAGTGGAGCACTTTCTGTATTACCACATGACATCACAAAGTGGAACAGAGTGTTTTCAAGTTTGAGAGAAGACCTGCCTGAATATGCAAGGTCTGTGAGATAAACGTGTGAGTGAAACAAAATTCCAGGTATGTTTTTGATGAGGAAACAACATTATTACATAGATCAGCAAATAGCATATTATGGGCCCTTTAAGTGAACCAACCATGTTTCCTTTTTTGGATAAATATACTGTCTCTTTACAAATTGAACTACAGATTTATTATTTGGAAATGGTTGGACTGGGTTATGATTAGGTGTATGCAACATCATGAGATCATCAAAAAAATGTTTGTGCGACCAACAAGAATATAGTGTAGCCATTTTTGCAATATTTTATCCTTCAAAAATAAACAACTGACATCATGGCACAACCCTGTGTCTATTTGATCTAATTTTACGATGTATTTGACGTATTTTCGTTTATGTTTTGGACATGTGTCACGTGACATAGCAACAGCATACCCAGAGAAGCAGAGGGGCTGGTGGCTCTGAGATGGGAGCAGTGGCGGCGGTGATGGTGGTGGTGGGAGGAGGGGGCTGTATTGATCGCTTCAGCAGTGCAGCCTTTTCATTTGGTCATTCAATTATTCAGTCATTTGGCTGATGTTGTTTCCCCATGCAACGGTCTGCCTGCTCCTCTCAGAAAAGCAAAGAGAACTTATACTGCCCAGAGACCGCAGCGGTGAGGTAAAGCGCTTTAGCAGGCTCGCTTCAGACGCCGCTCCACAAATCGCTTCAATTTAAAGGATGTCAAATCAGTCCCGTTTCAAGATTCGAAGCTGGGAGTGCTTTGGTTCTATAAAAAAAAAAAAAAAATCAAAGAATTTCACTAAAAGCCTTTTCAACATGCTACATCAGTATTTAAAGTTTGCTTTGGTGGAGTTGAGGTGATGGCTTTTCCAGCAGACTGGTAATTTCAAAATGGAGGATAGTACTAGCATTACATTTGGAACATATAGTCACAGCTTAAAAGTAGTAGTAACCCCCAGCACAAATGATCTAATCTTTTTAAATATAGGTTGTACTTATTAAAATATAAAACTTACTCAATTTGAGAACTACATAAGCAAATATTAAAGTGATCACTACAGATGTACTAGTAGTTACTTTCTGCTCTCACTCACTCGCTTTAATGTAACTAGAAGTCATGGATTTTGTCATTCAGTCGGTACGCCCATTGATCCGAAAGTTGGAGGTTCGAATCCTGTTCTTGACATAAACATCATTGGTTGGTTGAGCGGGCAAGATCCACTGACCCACAGGTTGGCAGTGCGATTTTAGCTCCCACTGATGAATGTTGTCATTGTGTCCTTGGGCAAAACACTTAATCCACCTCACTCCCACACATCTATACACCACTAGGTACATTGGTGTATGGATGTGTATGGATACTAAACATGTAAAGTTGGAGTAAGGTTGCGTCTTAGCTTGATCATACAATATTAGCCAATGGTGAATTCTGACAAAGATGGCTTCTACTTCAAATATCAAAACTGAGTAGTATTTTTTTTTTACTATGGAACAACAAGTAGATCATACTGTTTAAATATGTATTCAGTTTTCTATTGTGCATTGACATTTGCTTATAAATATTATCTTTTTTCTTGCAGGCCATTTTTACCGAAGAAATATACTCTCCACTC
Organism: Periophthalmus magnuspinnatus; assembly: GCF_009829125.3. Taxonomy (NCBI): domain Eukaryota; kingdom Metazoa; phylum Chordata; class Actinopteri; order Gobiiformes; family Gobiidae; genus Periophthalmus; species Periophthalmus magnuspinnatus. The sequence goes on along the minus strand of NC_047138.1, from coordinate 25,774,812 downwards.
CTTGCCTGTCCCAGTCACAAGTTTATGGTGAGTTAAAAACTTGATATTTTCTTTATTATTTCAATAAAAAGCGCCATGAATTATTAAAACGATTTGAGATATTTTGACCGAACCATAAAACTAAAATAGTGACTTGAAGCTTTTAACTCTTTTTGCGCCTCCTTCTTGTCCTAAATATCAAACTTCCTCAACTTTTTTGTGCCCTTGACGACGCCTTGATGATGCCTTGACAACGCCATGAAGACGCTCCTGTTGTCATTTGCCATTAGCTTCACATTAGCTTGGGCAGATTTGCCGTGTGACCTCTCATCAAATCATTTACTTCAATGAATCAAGTTGCTCTGACAAAGGCACTATATTAATCAGGTCCTTCAGCTGATACTTTAATGGCTTTATCTGTGGCTACGGAACAAAAAGAACACATTTTAAAATCGAAAAGACGAAAAATATCCTCAAATAACCCTTTTAAGACCCTCTTAAGACTTGGATTAATAGCATGTAATACACTACACATCTGTTTGTGCAAGTACTGGTTGGTGAATGGGTTTGTTACGCTGTTGACAACACAAATGTTCAGACTTGGAAGATTTTTTCCATATATATTTGCTAAATATGAAGTTTGTAGTTCTTTAAAAAATATTGTTGTATAGTGGTAATATAGATAAAGCAATTTGCCATGTACATTTGACCCATACTTCAATGTTGCTGTAGACGTAGCCCGTCAAGAGTATTGGTTTGGTCAACTGGACCAAACCATGGTTTTGGTTGAGCAGGAGGAAATGAGGAGGAAAAGCCATAGGGAGAACATGAAAACTCCACACTGAAAGAGTTTGCATGTTCTCCATGCATACCTATATTACACAAAATTGTCTATAAGTCCTGCTATAATGTTATTGCCTCCTCAAAAAACATATCTGGAGTTGTGTTTTGTTTCATGCACACATGTTTAAGTAATCTTTATTATTAGTGTGTCTACATCCTCAAAGTTCAAAATGCTCAGTTCCACCTTGTGATGTCATGAAGCGATAGCTTTCAAGTTAACGGCTATGTTTTACCTTTAACTCAGTAGAGATATTCAATTACAGGGCTGGAATCGTCAAAGAAATTCTAGTGATTCTAGTATTACCAGAGTTTTGCTTTGTTTCATTCACACATGTTTAACACACAAACCTTGAGTTGAGTCTGTTCAACCTTGTGATGTCATGTAATACAGGAAGTGTTCCACTGTGTTTTTGAACTCACTAGAATCATTTGGATAATTTCAGCCCTGGAATTGCCAATCTCTACTGAAATAAAGGTAAAAGATGAATTTGAAAACTACAGCTTCATGACATCACAAGGTGGAACAGAGTATTTTGAGCTTCAGAGATATAGACTAATAATAAAGGATTACTCAAACGTGTGAATGAAGCAAAACACAAGGTGTGCCTTTGAGGAGGTAACAATTTGTGTAATATAGGACCTTTAATTGTTTGTGATTACAGGTTGTAGCTCATGTAACTTTATCTAAAGTTTTCACATAATAATAAATTCCCCTCTGTAATCATTAGTGGTCAGTTTTATGAACAATGTCAAGGCACCTCCTCCTCTGCTCCGTGTCAACCTTATAAATCATACTCTGCTAAATGATGTGTTGTCTGTTGCTCTCAAGTCTATATCTCTAGATTACATCCCTGCTCCCTCCCTGTTAGCCTCCCCCGTTAGCGTGTCCACTCCCCCATTCTGTGCACAGACAAACAAAGATGGCGGCTGTGACGGCGTGGGCCTGATCCGCTCCGTTAATTTGTTGACTGATGGTGTCGTTTAGTGGCATTCAACCCTCTACCAGTCATCCATCACTCCCCATCTGTCCCTCAAACACACGGCCCAAGCTCCACAGGGAAAACTAGCTTTGGGTTTTACAGAGGAGGAGAAAGGAGGTAAAGAAGATAAAATGTCTGCTTTTGTATCATGTTATGTTTGGGCACTTGTTCCCCTGTATATATATTTTTAATTGTTTATATTTTTGTAGTTTTTTTTTTTTCCAGTTTTAGTTAATAGAAGTTAATCCTATTTGTATTTTTCTTATTTCTAGGTAGTCATTAGTTGATTTAGAAATGTTGCCTATTTTTTGTATATATTAAGTCAACTTCTTTTTGTGGTTTTGCTCTATTTTGTTTCACAGGCCCCAGAGCTTTAAAATAGCGTGTGGCCAGCATGCTCACTCTCTCTTCTCGCTGCTGTCTGCCGGCGCTGCTCCCTGCTGGCACATCTATGCCAGATCCTTAGCTTTTTCTTAGTCTATATTCTTTTTGCTTGACCTGGTGAGTGGTTCTGTTTTCGCTCTTTATTTTGTGTAAGGATAGTTTATGGGTTTTTTTTTTTTTAGTTAGAGTAAGGACAACAGTGTGCTGGTTAGGCATGGAACGATACTGACATTTTGTGTTGCGATTATCATGGCCAAAATAAGTGCGATTATTTTATCATGATGACGATTAAAGTTGCTGACAGTTTAAACATTTTATGGATTTTAATAATTATAATTTTAATGTTATGAATAAATTCCATGTTTAAACAACTTTTATGTAATTTTAGTTTGTTATCTAGTGGACTCCCCTGTGGTCAAGTAGCTTTTTTCTGCACATTCTGGTGGTGGCGATTGTCGTTGTTGGCGATAATCACGATTATATAAAATGTCCCATGAATGATTATTATGTGCATTTTTTATTACAATAAACAATATTATCGTTAGGGTAGGGGTGGCCTGCCCAGTGTTCAGCCCTCATTTTATTTGATGGCTCACCACATTTTTTTCCTTTGTTTGTTAAGGGTTTTTCCCACATCTTTAAAAATAATTAAAGAAGAATATGCCCTTAATGAACGTGTTTTGGTCTGCTTTTGATTCACAACATATTAATATTGTTGTAAAAAGATGATATATATAAACACAAATATAAAAAAACAAAACAAAAAAACAGACTCAATATGATCAAGAATCAATACTAAAAAAAATCACATCCTGAATAGTTTTAGAATTGTAAATGGGCACATTTTTATATAGCGCCTTTCCACCTTGAGGGCACCTACAAAGTGCTTTACATCAAGGAACCACTCACCCATTCAGACACACATTCATACACCAGTGTACACAGACACTGGGGGCAAGATGGGTGGTTAACTTGCTCAAGGACACAATGACAGCATTCATTTGTGGGAGCTGGAATTGCACCTCCAATCTGTGGGTCAGAGGATCTGACCACTCAACTAGTGATTATGTTGAGAACAGTAGGAAAATATTACCAATCGAGCTGCTATTGCGTCTTGATCTATCTAGCCTGCATGGTAATATTCAAGTGTTCGTTGTTTGTTTTTTTAACTGGATAATGTGAATAAAGTGTGTCCCACAAGTGTCTTGCCCAAGAACAGAGTAAAAGTGGGAATTAAACTTTGCTGATAGAACCTCTAATCAAATGTAATTTCCCCAAATACTCCTACTAATTCAGTCAGATTAAAAAGTGAACTCAGTCACAAGGGGTCACAGTAGTGTTCTGTCCCAAACCAGGGCAAATTAATATGTAAATCACTGCACACAGTTCTGTTTTATTAAAGTGATGTGAGTAAAAGTAATATTTGAGTTAAACTTATACCTCACATAAATACCAGCTCTGTCTGTGTAATCCCTCAGTCGTCCAGGTATGAGCCAGTCGAATAAATTTAATTTTTCTTTCGCTACAGCTCTCAACTGCTAATTTCAATCTTTTTATTCTTCCTCCTTCTGTTCATTCACCAGTGGATCTCTCACTTCTTGCTTATGTCTGAGTGGCTTGTGAAAGTGGTTGTGTGGTGTCTGGCAGTCCTCAAAAAGTTAATCTGAGTCTCCCCCTCTCCTCTTTTTCTGCTCTCTCCTATTCCCTTTCTCTCTTCATCTCTCCTTCTCTCCCCATCTCTCTCGCTTTCTCCCTCTTTCTGTCTGTCTCTCTGTCCTCTCCTATCTCTTTCTCTCTCTCCCTGTCTCTCCCTCTCCATCCCCCCACCTCTCTCTCCCTCCATCTCTTTTTACCCCCTCTCTCCCTCCATTTATCTGTCTATCTCTCTGTCCCTTCCTATCTCTTTCTCTCTCTCTCCCTCCATCTCTCTCTCTCTTTCTACCCTTCCATTTTTGTCTTTCTCTCACTGTCTGTCTCCTCCTCCCTCTATCTCTCACCCTCTGCCTTCCCCTCTCCATGTCCTCACCTCTCTCCACCCTTTCTCCCCATCTCTCTCTTTTTCTTCCTCTGTTTGTCTTCTCCTATCTCTTTCTCTCTCTCCATGTCCCCATCTCTCTCGGTTTCTCCCTCTTGCTGTCTGTCTCTCTTATCTCTTTCTATCTTTCCCTCATCGCTCTCCCTCTGTCTCACCTTTTCCATCCCCCCCATCTCTCTCTCTCTCTCTCCCTCCATCTCTTTCCACCCCATCTGTCTCTCTCTTTCTCCCTCTCCCTGTCTGTCTCTCTGTCTTCTCCTATGTCTTTCTCTCTCTCCCTCCATCTCTCTCCCTCTCTCTCTCCCTCTCCACCCCTCCGTCTCTCCCTCTCCATGTCTCTCCACCCCCTTCTCTCACATCTCTCTCTTTCTCCCTCTATCTGTTCTGATTTCTGTGTATTTCCCCTTTCTATCCTTTTCCTCCTTGTCTTCGTCCTCTGTATTTCCCTCTTTCTCTCCCTCTTTCTCTCCCTCTCTCCACTGGGGCCCATTACGACACTCGTCTGCTCCTGTGCTGCTGTGAATGGAGAGATTACACACGTTTAACACAAAGCAGAGCTGGCACGTTCACAGGCTGTCCCATAGATACAGTGTTCAGGAAAATAAACTCCCACAAGTCATTTGTATCCATGGTGTCCAGAATTAAGAAAAATTTGACCGTTGCCATAGCGATTAACAATTTAAAACAAAAACTTGTATCCTTTGAATGGGAAAAAGTTCTCAAAATCTGAAACCAGTGAGTATGCTACATGAGACAAGAGCAGACCTTTAATAATGTTTTTGCTCTTGATGTAAATTTCGTTGTTGTGTCCTTCAGCAAGACACTTCACCCAGATTGCCTAGTGTGAATGTGGTGTGTGTGTGTGTGTGTGTGTGTGGGGGGGGGGGGGGGGGGTGCGTGTGTGTGTGTAAGTGGTGGTGGTGGTTGGAGGGGCCGATGGCGCAGATTGACAATCTCGCTTCTGTCAGTCTGTCCCAGGGCAACTGTGGCTATAATAGTAGTTTAACACCGGTACAGAGCGAATGGATAAGGCATGCAATTGTAAAGTGGCTTTGAGTGTCTAGAAAAGCGTTCTATAAGACTAAGGCACTTTTACAATTATCATTATTATTATCATGAATCAAAATTCCTTTGTGCAATTGCAACAAACACAATTTATTCCTATTTTTTGCTAAATGATTTTAATTATCTACTGCTTGCAAATATATCCCCATGGAAACTCAGAAGTGTGTGAGCAAAGTGCTTTATTAATCATTTTCATATCATTTCAAAAGATTCATTTTTCTAATAGTTTTATATTTTGTGTGGCCTGCGTTTGAGCTGGTGAGGTTGTTTTGGTACAGTTCTGATTATTACATTTACTTTTGTCACTGGTTTGATTTCTCATTCTCATTACAAATCCTTGATCCATTCCACATGCATAAAATATGTAACTCAAGTATTTAAATTAAATTCTTAAATATTTATTTTCTGACATTTTGGTGAAGATCAGCTCAGCATAATGTTATCCATGACAATAGGCCTTCTATTAGAACTGTCGGGTGAATTTCCAATGGAAATACTGAGGCAAAAAAAAATTGAGCAAAAAAAAAAAATTAAATTAAAAGTATCACATGAAAAAATCTACCAAATTAAAAGTATCAAAGTACCGGTTTAAAATGTACTAAAATGTACTGTTTAAAAGTGGAAAAAGTAAAGGTATTTCATGCACATTTCACATTTCTCAGGAAACGGCCGTAGCTTCTCTGTTCATTCACACTGATAGAGCCCTTCAATCCAAACTTTACAAACTTTACATCAAAAGCACCCGAACATTTCCAAAGAGGCTCCATGCTGTTGGTCCTCAGTTCCCACGAAGACAGGGTTGTACTTCCAGATCACGTCTTTACCTTTGTTTTATATTTTTTACTTTGTAATTGTAGAACGAACAATAACTGGATTAGTATGGTCCGGGGCGAGTGAACATTATTAACTTAATTATATCTAGATCTAAAATGGGCCAGAGACATTTTGAATCACTATTGGCTTCAGTGCGCTGACATGAGCACATGGAGCACTGAGATATTACAGTTGGTAAAATTTGGTGGAATTTTTACAGACATTTCTACTAGGCCTGTCATGATAAATACTATATCGACTTATCATTCAATATGTGTTAGCTGGAACAATAGTTTTTAGGAGTTTTTCTTGGTATTACTTTGATTTTTTCTTTTTTCTAAGATTTGAGCTCCATTGGGTTGAACTAAAAACTTGTATGACTCGTTATAGACACAAACTAATTACTTAAGTGTTGCGTTCAGCTATTTATTTTTTTGTACAGTTCAAATACTTTTTTGGGAATAATTCTGCTTTATGGTTTGGCTTCAATATTATTGTGTATTGTTTATATTTACTTCAGCAATATATTGCACTTCAAAATGTTTCATCATGCCAAGGCTCACTTTTACAGACACAGACACTTTTAGAAGCACAGATGTACCAGAGGACCTTAGCTAAAATGAATCTCGTACCAATAGAGCTTAAGACACCATCAACCTATTAATTGGCCTATTGACGATCCTAGCTCAGATCACCAGTATACTCAGGCTTTATGCATTTGGGCAAACACTTTGTATCATGAAACTAATATTGTTATAATATGGTACCTTGAGATTTGCATTTTGTTACGTCCATTAGGTCATTGTCCCATTGATAACCCAAAACTTCAAAAAGTGAGTAGTACTGTATGGGTAGTTTTCAGATTCTAGAATGTGATGATGTCATAATCAGGGGCGGTGCCAGAGGGAATTGAGGGGGCACTAGCGTCCCCTAGAATGGCCAATGCTCCCATTTTTTGCCCCACTTTCATGGCACATTCAATTTTGACTAAAATATTCAAATGACAACTACAGAACCTTTGAAATTAGACAATAATAATAATAATAACAATAATAAGAAGAAGAATTACATATTGGATTTTATTACATTTAAAGTAGAAAACACAGTGAACAAACATGGTGGGGGTGGGGGTACGCTCCATTGTTAAAAGACTCAAAATCAAACTTTTTGACATACGGGCCTCAATGGGTTCTAAAATTTGAGGGTCTGAGCCAGGATATATATGTGTATATATTACATTATAGATTTGGCCTGTAACATGTAGCAAAGCATGAACATGCAAGGCTTATTCTATAAATTGTTTTCCAAATCCATTAATTAAATTGATAATTAATGTATTAAATTTCAGTTAAATAAACACAGTAGAAAAACTTTGAACAAGGTTTACCCTTACCTATTTTAATATAATTTGGTCACGTTCGGCGGGCCAAATTAATAAAACCCAGGGCCCCAGGGCCATAGTTTGCCCATGTCTGCTCGAAATTAACTTTTTAAGTGAGCACTCACATTGTATACCTTAGCACTTCCTCAGCTCCTGCAACCAGAAATGTCTGGTGTCGCCCCTGTTCATAATCCAAGACGGGGAGTGAGATTCAGTTTTCCCTGTTGATTACATTGTACTTTGCTATGGAATATTGAAAAAGTAAATGCACAAATGTTAAACCTAATCATTTCTTTTAGTGACTACATCCAATAACACAATGCATTACAACCATAGACTGTATATATAAATGGACATATCTAACCTACTAGCCGCCGTGTTCCAAATAGGAAGTGATCACGGGCACACTTCCAGCTCCATCAACTCTCTAAATCACTTTACATCGAAAAACTGTGGCCCCTCTGTCTGTAGCTGCTGCTACAAGCCTCGTCATTTTTGTCTTAAAATGTTCCTATCAACCCACTCTACATATTACTGGTATTTTTATTTCACTATTTTGTCCGTAACTCATGATATTGAACATTAAAAACAGCCTTCTTTCCCCAAGGTCACTTCTGCTAGTGTTAGCAACAGGTTTGATTGACAGCATTGCTAAGTGCCCGCTCCCTGCTAAAACAGTGGTGCAGGCGGGGAGGGGCGATGCCTTCAACAACCTCTCTCCAAATAGGCTCTTTGGTTGCTATGATATTCGCAGTGGGAATTCCAAATATGGAACTTGGCTCCAAATGCACCCCTATAACTGCTAGCCCCGATGAACTTCATTTGACTGGATCTGAATGCTATGGAAGACGGTACACTCACTTAGTCCACTTCTTTATATAGTCTACGATTAAAACATCCATCTGCATTTTAAATGTATAATTTTTAGCTGCCCCATCTGTATTAAATGTTATGGGCCTATAGAAGGTTGTGATGTCATCTTAAATCCAGCACGATCGGTAAGTACTATGAGTTAGAGATTGTATAATAAGCCATACTGTGCCAGACTGTGGTCCATATCTCTCCTAATCCTCCCTGACACTGCTCATAATGTGTGTGATGTTTATGTTGTCCTGATGCAGACTCACTTTGTTGGGCCCATCCGTTCCGGGACGTCCTGTCATTATTTATGCACACTTAAGCCTGAGTGGGGCGCTGCGTAACTCACCAAACACACTCTTCATTGGAATTGCAAATCACTGCTTTGCTCGATACACTGTACCTTAAAACTATCCCCCCATGCGCCTCTCTCTCTCTCTCTCTCTTCATCTATCTCTCTCTCTTTCTCCCTCCATCTCTCTCCCTCCATCTCTCTATTGTTCTCTCTCCATCCCTAAATCCCTCCATCTCCATTTCTCCCTCTCTCTCTCCCCCTCAGTATTTTTCCCCTTTGACCCTCTCTCTTACCCTCTCTCTATCTTTCTTTCTGCCTCTCTCTATCCCTTTCTTTCCTTCTATCCACCTCTATCCTCATCTCTTTCCCTCTCCTTCTCTCTCACTCTCCCCATCTCTATCTTCATCTCCATATCTCCCTCTCGTCCTCCTCTCTCCATCTCTCTCTCTCTCTCACTCTCTCTCACTCACTCTCTCCACCTCTCCCTCTCTATCCCTCCCTCTCCATCTCTCTCCACTGCGGCCAGTATGGGGTACTTTGTCTTGCAGCTCCTGTCTCGCCTCCAGAGCCAGCACTTGTTGTCTGGGCTCCTGGCCAAGTCCAGAGAGGACCAGAGGAGAGGACACAGAAGAGAGAGACTAGAGAGAGAGGAAGAGATGAGGGAAAAGAGAGAGGGGGAGGGGGTAAAGAGAGGGGGAAAGAATGAAAGCTATTTTAGTTATTTGACAGGGACAGTGCAGTCATACATAGTCACAGAGCATGCAGCTGATACGACGCATATAGAGTGTGTAGCTAATGCTAACTCTCTGCTCTTGTCACTGGGATATAGGAAGAGAAAAGAGATAGGGTAGAGGGAGAGAGGGAAATAGAGGGAAGGAGTAAGAGAGAGGGCCAACACTTCTTCTTTGAGCTTGGAGTGAGAGAGGGAGGGGGAGAGAGGGAAAAGATAGGGGGACAGAGGAACAGAGGAGAGGAAAGAGAGATGGAGGGAGATGGAGATGGAGTGAGTGAGGGAGCAAGAATGAGGGTGGGGAGGGAGACGGGGAAAAAAAAATCTGAGGAAAGAGACAGGAAAAACTTAGAGAACTGGCAGTATGTCTGACTTAGGAACAGATGTAGGAATCTAGAGGAATTTGGACAAGTTTTGTGTTATAGCTATAAAATGAAATGTTACATATTGAAACCTTAAGTTTGAATATGTAACATACATCCTTTGCCAGACTATTTTATGTTAATATTTTAAGTGGTTTAGACTTTAATTCTGATTGTAAACAGACTCAATTGGCAGACGTGCGTATTTGGGCTAAGTGGAACATAATGCATTTGTGTGTATGAAACTTCAGAAACTTCAGGGGCCTTGTATAAAACTTTAGATTGGTAAATTTTCACATTTGCATTGGTTTTGAAAAGCAGTTTGTTTGGCTCAGTGTAAACTCACGGTCTGTTAGTTTCAGGTGTTGCATTTTGAATAAAGAGAAGCTACAATTACTTTAACATAGCATTAGTCTCTTGGGCCTCATGGTTATTGGGGTTGATGCAACCATCAAGTCGGCACACTTCTCCTGGTTGTAGTTTGTGGAGCGGTTTTATAATTTACAGAGTTATCCCTGAAATAAAAAGAGCAGAAAAGTGCATCAACGTGTATGAGGGGCTGGACCAGGGCTCCCATGCAAGATGAGAGATTTCATATCAGGTGCAATTTATATTATTGATTGTGTTTAAATGTCTGCACTTTATGGGTCATCTTTATTTGAGAGAGTTACTGCAGCCCTACACTCCACCCAGAGCCCTGAGGTCAGCTGACCTGCTCCTGCTGGCTGTGCCCAAAGCCAGGCTCAAGACCAGAGATGACAGAACCTTATCTGTGGCAGCGCGCAGACTATGGAACAGCGCCCTCTACGTCACAGATCCTCTCAGTCTTTAATGCAGTTTAAAACTAGACTGAAAACCCAACTCTCATATGAACGGCTAATTCACCTCTAAAGTACACCCATCTGACCTCAAGGAGATTCAGCAGTGACCAGGCTCATATCCTTTTAAAGTATTGAAGAAGTATGTTTTCTGTATCCCAAAGGAAATACCAAAAGAGGCCAAGCAAGCCGTTATATTTCATTTTCCAGATGACAAAATGAGACTAACCAGGATTCCGTGTCTCCTCTTTGCTTAGAGCGGGCTGCTAACTTTTTGGCATTATTCTCTGGGCTCCTCACCGATACTGCAATTGAATCACCTTTTACCTCTCCCTGTGCCATATCAGTCAGACTCCTCTTTGTCTCTCCCTATGTGCGCATTTAGTATCAGAGCCCTGGAGGTTGGTCAGGTCTTTACTCTCAATTTATTCCCATCATTTTACATTTTCCAACCATTTGCAACATTCATCTTAAGAAATATATGTTTGTACAGTGTTATGATAGATTTTTTACATGGCCATAGGGGATTAGTCCTCTACGTTGGTCACATAACTTGAACAAATGCCAGATCTGAGCCTGGATCTTGGTCAGCATTGGCTAACATGCAAACTCATCAAATTGGCTCCACATATTCCATTGATTTAAACCAGGACATTTTAGCTTTGAGGCAAAGAAAAGAACTACTCTATGCTTTCACTGTACCGGATTTTTGCTGTCTTAAAAATGTGAATTACAGAAGTAGTATATATCTGTGCTAAGGCAAAACATACTTTCTTTTACATTAAGACAATTGGTTATAGCCTCTTAACACATTAATAGAGGAAATTATCTTAAAGGTCCTATACTAGGCAAAACGGATTCTTTTGAACTTTAAGCCATGTTATATTGTTGTTAACTCATCAAAAACGTACCCGGAATTGTGATTTGTTCCATTCACACATGTTTGAGTAATCCTGTTTACATCTCCAAATCTAAAAATGCTCTGTTCCACCTTGTGATTTCATGTATTTTTCAAGTTAATAGCTACATTTGACCTTTAGTTTTATAGAGATTGGGAGTTGCAGGCCAAAAATCATCCAAATGATTCTAGTGAAGGTGTAGGTAGTTGAAAAACACAGTGGAGCAGTTCCTGTATTATCACATGATATCACAAGGTGGATCAGAGTGTTTACTGTGTGAATGAACAAAACACAACTTAGTTATGTTTTTGATGAAGAAACAACATTATAAAATAGATCAGAAAATATTTTTTGGGCCTTTAAAGTATCGGAATTTTGATGTTATAGTTATTCAGTAATGCAGCTAAAGAGTGACCACCCAACCCTGGTTCCAGAACTAAACTTCCCATTCATTTTTCCCATAAACTTTCCAAAAATACATAAATAAATAAATAAAAATAAATATTAAAAGTTTGAAAGCTTGATCAGGGCTAATCAGCTACATGGGAACTAATAACTACAAGACCTATCATTTCATTTAAAATCTGTTTCTGAAATTTTACAAACCGCCAAGTTATTAAAACATTTCGCCAAATCTTTTGTTTTAACTATGTTTTTTTTTGTTAAGGATATTAGTTTCCACCTAGCTAGTTCCTTTGAGCTTTTAATATTTGAACTGTTCAAAAAGTCTATGGGCAAAATGAATGGAAAATGTATTTTTTCTCTCAAACGGAACACACTCTGTTCCTCCTTGTAATGTAATGTGGTAATACAGGAAGTGCTCCACTGTGTTATGCCCTACACCTTCACTAGATTCATTTGAATAATTTCAGGCCTGGAATTGCCGAACTCTACTGAACTAAAGGTAAAACATAGCTGTTAACTTGAAAAATACCACTACATGACATCACAGGGTGGAACAGAGCATTTTGAGCTTTGAAGATGTAGACAGACTAATAATAAAGGATTACTCAAACATGTGTGAATGAAACAAAACACAACTCCAGGTATGTTTTTGATGAGGTAACAACATTATAACATGGCTTAAAGCTCACAAGAGTCAATTTTGTGTAATATAGGACGTTTAAGTGACCTCCTAATGGAATACAAGGATACTAAATGTAAATGACGTGTAATCTGTTGATCAAATAAATAGTGATATGAAGTTTTCTGTCTTATCGCCCTCTCCTGATCTAAATCTAGTGGGGAAAATGGATTATATCCTTTATCAACAGTCTGTGGATAATTATGAGCTATACTCACTACTAGTACCACATATACAACTTTGTGTTCTTGAGTTCACTGATCTATTTACCATACTATTGTTCTAAAGATAAAAAAACAAAAACGAAACAAACAACAAGCCTCTATCTCTGCATTTATCCTTGCTTAAAGGCCATGTGCACATTTTCCCCACGTATTTGAGCAACAAATGAGTGGTACAGATATAAAGTATACGCAGCTCTTGAGCTCAAAATAAGGAAGAGAGTTAGCAGAGGGTTAGCATGCTAGTTGGTGTTAGCTTTACCGTGATGGCACTCTAACCCCATAAACTCAATATTTAAGAAGCTCACAATGCATAAGATTAGGGAGGAATAACATTGACCCGCTGCAAACCATTTGAAATCAAGTAATTATTATTATTATTATTTTTTTTTTTTTTTTTGCATTTTTTAAGATGGGTACAAGTGCATCTAAACTCTTTCAGTCCATCCTGGTCTGAACATAAACCCCATTGCATCCTATCTCCACTTCTATCTCTACACAGTTTGGACTCCTTTGCAATTTCCTGTCATTTTCTTGCATTCGTTCTCCACTTGCACTTCCCTGACACCTTTTTTACCCCAGATGTTTTTTCATTTTTTTCAGAGCAGTCTTCACCCCTCGCTCTTGGGCTCTTATTCACTTTTTTCCTATCAGCTTTTAGAGTCAGGCCTCAGGACTCGCAGCCAAATGAGATTTAGAAGGCAGAGCGAGCATGCTTCCTGCTCCCCTTTCTCAGATTGGAGTCCGTTACTGAAGGTTGCATGCAGGTATAAACCGTTTAGGTCTCTCAGCGGCTCCAGCCCTGCTCCCCACTGCAAATCGAACCAGGGGAGGAAAAGGGTTTTGCTTCTACTTCTGGTACTTTTAACACAAGTTCTGAGGAAACATGGGAGGCATAGGGGCAGTGCTCACTACAAAAGAGTTGAGGTGAAGGAACTGGAAAAACAAATATGTTTCTGGACAAACATAAACAAACAGGCAAGCTAAAAACATCTGCTCTGGGTTTTGTGGTTATGAAATAATTTAGCCAAAATATATTTAGTAGAATTTACCTGCACAGGTCAACCAACCTCAGACATTGTTTTAAGAAAGGGTATGTAATCTACAATCACAACAGAACCTGGGTTGCCAATGCCTTAACCTGCATTTTGAGGACACATTATACACGTTCAGTGCATTCGCAGTATATGGGCAGGCCATGCCTCATTTGAAAGCTTAGAACCTCCAGAATTAACTCACTGAGCTGCAGAGGCTGCACTAGAACTGATTCATGTTTGGTTCAGTGTTGGGCTTTAGGTAGAGTGGATTATTAAGACAACTGGATTTCATAGTTGAAACTGGCAACCTGAATGAGAGACATGAACAACATGAACAAGGTCGTCATGTCCAATGTTTTTTTTTTTTTTGTTTGTTTAGTTTTTTTTGTTTTTAGTTTTTTTTGTAATTAAGAATAAACTGACATTGCAGTTGTTGTATTTGAGCAAAACTGGATTTGAACATGTTCACCTTGAATATGGGGACAAAGATATATCTTCTAACTCATCTAACCTGTCCTATACTTACTGACCATCAGACCTTCCCCAGACTTTTACCTCCATTGAAATGCATTTGGTCCAGTCCCCATGTGATCTGATTGTGGCTTGTTACTTGTGTTTGCCCTGCAGTTTGTATGTTTCTGTGACTGTAGCTCTGTATCAGGTGAACTGCGGAGGACTCTTAAATTGGTGGGTGCAGTAGTTAGCTTGTCTGGCTCTGAGCAGCAGGCTGTAGCCCCCAGTCAATCCCAGGCTAACTGTGCGTGACAGGCCACAGCAGCACGCTCAATGGGAGGAAATGGACTTTGTATCCGAGCCGCCCTATTTAGGTCAGAGGGAATTTCTGGGACAAGACAAGCTGTTTTTCCTCTCTGTGGGAGATCTATCCCCGTTTTCAAATGTGTCACAAACAACATGTACCTTGTCCAACAGTGTGAAATAGTTGAATAGCTACTCGACCCAATCAGCGTAACTGAAGAGGGGAGTGGTTACTTAATCCTCAACAAAGTGGAGAACTGGACCTCATTTTAATCAGTGTATTTAAAAAAATAGTGGATGAAAAGCCTAGCGTTTTAGCAGTGGTAATATATTTTTTGTAGCATTCTGATGTAAGGAATCATGCCAAATTTCTTCTAGTTGTTTAAATATTAGCTCTATAAAAAGTTCCTGATTTATAGGTGTCCAGACAGAGGTAAACTGCCAAATCTATTTTGTTCTGTTCTATTGTTATTTTTGTTGCTAAAAGAATATTGTGAAAAAAAAAAAAAAAATGCATTCTTACTGTGGTGGTTTTCAGACTCTTGAGTGTGATGATGTCATAATCTCAGAAAGGGGGCAACAGACAGTATTTCCTATTGATCGCATTATACTTTGCCATGAAATATCCAAAAGATAATGCACAAATATTGGCCCTGTTAAATAGACCCAAGAACTCAATGTATTACAACAAGAATATGCTTTTTAACAATATTAATTTTGACTGGCCCCCCATCTGTCTGATAAAGTAAAGTTCAGATGCCAAGTGGAAATGCAAAAGTTTGTTCTACTGCATCATGTTGCTTGGGCAATTATCTTAATGAAATAAGTGTACACTTCACAGAAACAAGGGGCCAATTACAGTTAGCAGTAAATGCAATTGATATAATGTTAAAGAGTAGTTTGAAGCCGTCAGCATTAGATTACACACTTATGGTTCAAAACTACACTGTAATGCAGAGTAACATTATGGACTCTGAAGAGGTGGCCTTTACCTGGAATAGATGTAGCTTCTGAGCTGTTAATTCAGTCACAGAACATAAGAAGCATTTGTTTCTGTAAGGACTCACTTATTACTATCTCTTATCTCCCTTAGTAAGTTTGGGCTTTTAGCACAAATGTTAGCAAAACTGGATCACTCGAGCTGGAGTACTGAGCATTTGTGGGTGGATGGATACATACTTTTGACCTTATTCAAAATACAATGAGAAGTAAGGATGTGTATGGTGCCCACAAGCTCACATGTAGATAATGAGATACTACCTTTACAGCAATAGCTGCCCTGGGACTGGCTGATAGAAACATTACTGAAAAAAATAAAAATAAATCAAGATCAGAAAAGTGTCTTGCCCAATGGCACAATATCAGTAATGTATAGTAGCAGGTATTGCAGTCTAGAATGCCTTGGATCTCTCTTCAAAACTCTGGCATTAAAAAAGGGTGCTGTGACTCCGCAGCGACTCAGACTCCGCTCACTGCCTCCTCTGAGAACCAAGCTGGCCAAGTTGGCATAGGAATGTATTGGCCTCTTTTAACTATTAAACCCCCTGCTTCTCTGTATATATTTAACCAATGGTATCAATTACCATTGTTTTTTCTGTATGCATTGTATGAATGTGTCAGACCACAAATGAAGTTGCTTAATGGGAAAAATAAAGTTCTTTGAATTGAAGTGAATTTATATGGAACAGCCAGCTCTCAGGTTTGAGACTGTTGACTATCTACTGGAGCTGGAGCTGGAGCTGAGCCGGAAGGCAACGCTCTCTATTTACTGGTCAATCTACGTTCCTACCCTCACCTATGGTCATGAGCTCTGGGTGATAACCGAAAGGACAACATTGTGGATTCAAGCGGCCGAAATGAGTTTCTTCCACAGAGTGGCTGGGCACTCCCTTAGAGATAGGGTGAGGACCTCAGTCACACAGGAGGAGCTCGGAGTAGACCCACTGCTCCTCCATGTCGAGAGGAGCCAGTTGAGGTGACTCAGGCATCTATTCCGGATGCCTCCTGAACGCCTCCCTAGGGAGGTGTTCCGGGCATGTCCCACCGGGAGGAGGCCCCAGGGAAGACCCAGGACACGCTGGAGGGACTTTATCTCTCGGCTGGCCTGGGAACACCTTGGGATTCTCCTGGAAGAGTTGGAGGAAGTGTGTGTGGAGAGGGAAGTCTGGGCTTCCCTGCTGAAACTGCTGCCTCCGCGACCTGGCCCCAGATAAAGCGGAAGAAAATGAATGGAAAATGGATGGGACTATCTACTGCCGCATAACTTGGGAGCCAGCCTGGCTCTCTCTGTATATTCTAACACAGAAGATGTCAGTGTGGTCAGCACTCCCTCTTCCATGTCTCAGGCCAAACTCCAACAGAGTAGTGTAACCCGGTGTGTTTGTTTTCAGTGATGCATAGAAAACGGACACGCTCATGTTCATCTGTCATTTAGAACAACATCAAACTTCTTTGATTAACAGTGTTCAGTATGTAACTCATTGCAGAGTCTGCTTTGTTTCACTGTTATTTCCTGTATTGCTCAGAAATAGCTGTGTTGTTTGGACCATGCGTTTGTCTGATAATGGTTAATATGTCTGTCAGCCATGCCCATCTGAATTTAGGGAACTATCAGGTCCCAAACTCGAATGGCGAAAGTGTGTGGTCTTGGCTGTCAAGGCAAACTGTCGGCCAACTTTAGGAATAACTTTTGCAAGAATCTATAACTTTACTTTAACTTAAAGCGGGACTATGTTACTTTTCTAATAGTGTCTACCACCTGCATGTCTCTGCAGATAAGTTTAAAGAGATAGAAGTCTAACACCCCCTCTTTAAACCTATGGGGTATTAACAGCTAACCATGGATCTATTAAAATAAGTGGATAGGGTATTGCTAGTTTAGAAATGTCTTGAGTTGGATTAGTGGCCACTCATTGGTACTACAATGAAAAAATCCCTCCAGCCCAGAAAGGATTTTCTCATAGAGTGCAATGTAATCACAAACGTCTCGTGTTGCTGACAGGGACTGACAGGGCACCTACAACATTCACAAAGGTCGAATTTTGTGGCAAATTTCACCCTATTTTCAACTTTTTCTCAATTAAAAATCCATCAGCCGAAGCAAACAATTAACACTTGTTAATTGTTTGCTTCAGCTATGATCTACGTCCACTCTAGCAAAGCTCAAGGGCTGATTGGTTAGCGCAGTCACATAGTATGACATGAACGAGCATGTGAGCGATGCGAATGACCCCAACTGTTCTGAATGAGCCACAGGTTTAGAACATGGTCCTGAAGTGCCCTGGAAGCATAAACATCATAATTTATAATTAATTTATTATCCCCTTGTCTCCTTCGCAGCCGCTCCACTCGCTCTCGTCACGCAAAGTCTCATGGGGGGGTAGCTCAACTGTGCATGGTCCGTGGGCAGGGCAGAACCGGATGTACCTACTGGCACAACATGCGCCATTGAGCACGACCCATTGACTTCAATGTCGGCCATGTTTAGACCCCAGGGCTTGCAGCTAACACATAATCACCTTGTTTTGAAAATTACACCTCAATTATTACTGAAAATTAAGTATGTCCATGTTTCATTAGTAATATTTTCGTTTTTGGCCCTCTCACTCGGCCCCCCTCCCTTTGCTCTCGCTCATGCTATCACAACACAATATGCATGCATTCCACTAATGAAACTACTGCACATGGCATCAGGTTTGTGTAGTTGTAGTGTGTTATTTTGTATCATGCTTTTCTGTATTTATGGAGAATTGTCATGTGGGAGCATGGGTGACATAGGCTTGTAGGTTGAGCTTTGAATAGGATTGTACTGCTAAGGAGGGTTCAAATAGGGCCTGGTAGAGATCACAGGATTACTTAGACATTCACGGTTGACCCCTTCATGCATGTTTTTGATGAGGCAACAACATTATAACATGGTCGAAAGCACCAAAAATCGATTTAGCATAATACCTCGTCCATAACATGGAACATATGGAACATTCCAATCAAACCAATAAAATCTCCATGAACGCAAGCAAGTGGCAGACACTCTTCCGGAAAAGTTAGTGCATCTTTACACAATAGCAACAGTAACATGGAACTTTCTAGAAATAAATCCTACAAAACTTCTGTTATGTTTGAAAATTGGTGTCATTATAACCACAGTGACAATCATTTCATCTTTGATCCTTTGTTGTAAGTGGTCAGTATTTATCTCCATCAGATGTTGTTGTGTCTGGAGCCCCGGCCGCCCCCTGCTGTCTGCTCTCCCCCCTCTCAGTCTCTCTGTGGGGGGCTGATGCACTGAGCCTCTCCTGTTGCCAACATAAGTGATGGCACAGGGGAGGTGTCCCGTGGCAGCCCAAGCCCCGGGGAGAGGTGAGGTTTGGGGGGAGATTAGACCCTCATCACCCCACTCCCATGCTGACACACCCCGCTGCTCTGTACTGGTCTGGACAGTGGAAAGGGTCGCATTTGAGGCCTGGGTTTAGCGCTGATTTTTACAATGTTAAAAAGGTTAGATATTTGGGGTTTTAATGTTCCAAGTGATATGTTATTAGTGAACAGATTGAGTAGATGTTGATTTTTGTACAAATATTTTTCAGTTCATTTAGCAGCAATTTAGGTTTTCCACAGCAGTGTCATTTTCAAAAGGTTTCTGACACTCAGTATTGAGTGTCATGTTTTGTTTTGTTTTTTTTGTTTTTTTATTGAATATTCAGTCTAAAAGGCAAATTAAAGTTAATGTGGTGTAGTGAATATTTTGGGATTGTTCAATTTTTAGCAGTTTGTTCAGTCAGATATGATGAATGTAGTCAATTTGCTAACACATTGTAATGGATTTATTTATTTATTTATTTATTTTAAATCCAAACATACTTGGTTACATGATCTCACTTTCCCCCCTCTTTTCCACTGGCCAAAGAATTGTTTACCCTTTCCAATGATATATTTATTATTTATCACCACACAACTGCATGATTTGATTGTTTATATATATGTCAGATCATAACTGCATATATAAATGGATGTAGTTAACCTGCTAGCCGCTGTGTTCCAAATAGGAAGTGATCACGGGTGCGCTTCCGGCTCCATCGACTCCAATTCACTTTACAATGAAAAATTGTAACCCCTCTCTCTGTAACTGCTGCAGTGAGCCTCACCATCCATCCATTTTCTTCCGCTTATCTGGGGCCGGGTCGCAGGGGCAGCAGTCTAAGCAGGGACTCTCAGACTTCCCTCACCCCAGACATGTCCTCCAGCTCCTCCGGTGGGACCCTAAGGCATTCTGAGGCCAGCTAAGAGACATAGTTCCTGCTTTGCCTTTCAACTCACCTCCTTCTTTACCACAACAAACCAATACAGCGCATCACTGCAGAGGGCGCACTGATCCGCCTGTCAATCTCACGCTCCATCCTTCCCTCACTCGTGAACAAGACCCCGAGATACTTGAACTCCTCCACTTGAGGCAGAGACCCACCACCACCCAGAGAGGGCAAGCCACCTTTTTCCAGTCGAGAAACATGGCCTCGGATTTGGAGGAGCTGATTCGCATCCCAGCCGCTTCACACTCGGCTGCACACTGCCCCGACGCTTGCTGCAGATCCTGCCTTGATGAAGCCATCAGGACAACATCTTCCACAAACAGCAGAAATGAGATCCTATGGTTCCCAAACCAGACCCCCTCCGACCCCTGGCTGCACCTAAAAATTCTGTCCATAAATATAATAAACAGAACCAGTGACAAAGGGCAGCCCTGGCGGTGTCCAACTTGCACTGGGAACAGGTTTGACTTAGTGCCAGCAATGCGAACACAGCTCCTGCTCCGGTCATACAGGGATCGGACAGCCCTTAGCAAAGAGCCCCAGATCCCATACTCTCGGAGCACACCCCAAAGGACACCACAAGGGGTGCCCTTTCAGATCAGGGAAGCCATTCTTCCCAATCATGCCCCTTCAGGGGTCACTGTAGTTACCCACATGGGCATTGAAGTCCCCCAGGAGAACAACGGAGTCCCCAGTTGGTGCACTGTCTAGTACCCCTCCCAGGGACGCCAAGAAGGCTGGGTACTCCGCACTGCTGTTTGGCCCGTAAGCCGACACAACAGTGAGAGACCTGTCCCTGACCCGGAGGTACAGGGACGCGACCCTCTCGTTCACTGGGGTGAACTCCAACATGTGACAGCTGAGTTGTGGTGCAGTGAGCAAGCCCACACCTGCTCGCTGTTGCTCCCCTTGGGCAACGCCAGAGAAATGGAGTCCAGCCCCTCTCAAGGAATTAGGTTCCAGAGCCCACACTATGCATAGAGGTGAGGCCGACTGTATCTAGTTGGTAGCGCTCAACCTCGCCCCCAGTGAGGTGACATTTCTTGTCCCCAGAGCCAGTCTCCATGTCCAGAGATTCGGTTGTCGAGGCCCCCGCCTTCGACTGCCACCCAGATCTCAATGAACCAGCCCCTTATGGATCCTCCTGCAGGTGGTGGATCCACGGAAGGATGGCCCCACGTCGCTCCTTCGGGCTGAGCCAGGCCTGGAGTGGCTGCTTGGATGCAAATACCTGGTGGCCAGGCTCAGCCCAAAGGAGCGACGGGGCCCCGGTGACGCCAGTCCGGGCGACGTAACTAGCTTTGATCTTTTTGTCTTCTTAAGGGGCTTCTGAACCGCTTTTAGTCTGACTCATCCCACTGGACCTGTTTGTCATGGGTGACCCTACCAGGGGTTCCGACAGCATAGCTCCCAGGATCATGCAGGTGCTCAAATCCCTCCACTATATTAAGGTGGTAGTTCAGGGAGGGGGACCCTCACCAGTTTGCTCTTAAAATGTTTGTATTAACGCACGCTCTACATGACACTGTTTTTTGGGGGTTTTTTTTGCTATTGTTTCCATAAATCAAGATATGAACATTAATAAATTCAGGCCCCTTCTTCCCCGTGATCGCTTTTGCTAGTGTCAGCAACAGGTTTGATTGACATTTTGACATTTTTCAGTGCCCGCTCCCTGTTCAACCAGCGGTGCGGGCGGGAAGGGGCGTTATCTTCATCAGCCTCACTTTGGATTGGCTCATTGGTTGCTATGATACTTGGAGTTCAAAATATGGAACTTGGTTCCGAATTCACCCTATGAACTAGGGACGATGAGCTATATTTGGCTGGAGCTACTCAGGCCATTAGGCCACTGCTTTACACTGTCTATGTGTCAAGATGCCCTTCCTCTGCACTTACCCTCAAGACTGTTCTAGGCATTGTTGATGAAGTATCATATTCAGACAAAACACTCACAAGGTTTGAACCAGAAATGCTCTGGTGTATCTGAATACTTATTGTCTTCACTTTTGTGGTGGAGGGACTGCCTGTCTGTTTGTCTCCATGGAGATGTTACTGCTTGATCTCTAAAGTTCCACAGTATGGCATTAACACAGGAGTCACCTCTCCACAAGTTTCCATGGTTGCATTACCTGCTTGACTCCATGGAGTGGATAAGTTTAATGCTATACAGTGGAATTGTGGGCAAAACAATAACATTTCCATGGAGAAAAGCATGCAGCAGACTTTCCAACAGAAAAGTTCCATAGTGCACTTTTAGTAGCTCAGTTGACCCACAGGTGGGATTCCAGCTCCCACAAATGAATGCTGTTGTTGTGTCCTTGGGCAAGACCCACCTTGCCCCAGTGTTTGCACACACTAGTGTATAAACGTGTGTGTGAATGGGTGAGTGGTTCCTTGATGTAAAGGACTTTGAGTGCCTTGAAGGTGGAAAAGTGCTATATAAAAATATGACTGTTTACATTTAAATATGACCTTCATACCTGTCTAAACCCTTATTAATATATTACATATTTAGAGTGCCCTGGCTGAGTTGACCGTATTTGTGTTGTAAGATCTTGCCCTGTGGTCTTGCCGTGCCATCTGTGTCCCACTTTCTCTCTCCTATTCCCCTTCCCTATTCCTCTCCTCCTCTCCCTTCCTTTCTCTTTACCCCTCCTCTTCTACCCCCTCTCCTCCCCATCCCTCCTCTCCTCCACCCCTCTTCTCCTCCTGCCCTCTCTCCCCCTTTCCATGTCTCCTCTCCTTCTCTCTCTCCTCTCCTTCCTTCTCTCCTCTCCACCCCTCCTTTCTCCTCCCCTCTCTTCTATCCTTCAGCCCCCCCACCTCCTCTCCTATCCTTCCTCCTCCCCTCTCCCCTCCTTTCTCTTTTCCTCTCCTTCAGTCCTCCTTCCCTCCTTTCTCCTCTCCTCCTTTCCTCCCTCCCCCTCCCCTTCTCCCTCGTCTTCTCCTCCTCCCTTCCACCCCTCTGCGCACACAGACAAACAGGAAATTGAGTTCTCATTGTTTTTCCTTCTATTGGCACTTTTCTTAATCACGACTGGGACTCTCCGCCTTAGCCACCATCACCATTATTAACAGTCACCCATGCAGCTTGTGTTTATCCAGTCACCGCCCAGATAGAATATATTACTGTCTCTTTATTTAGCGCCTCTTCTTTGTAGTTTATGAGCTGTAGAGAGCAATAAAGTGCTTAGACGTGGAGTGAGAGGAGAGAGGCCAGGTGAGAGATAAACTAATGGAGCTGTGCATCGAGAAGGACAAGTCTTAAAGGAGAGAGACAGATCCTTGAAGAGACCTGTCCTCGAGTTTGGAGCTGAGAAAAGCCAAGGAGAGATTTGGAAGAAATAAGAATACCACAGATAGGGCCAGTGGTGGAAGGTAACAAAGTACTTAAGTAGACTTTTTAGGTATCTATGTACATTTTACAGTGGATACTTTTTACTACATTTGAGAGCAGGTATCTGTACTTTCTACTCCACTACATTTTTTAACTGGAATGAAAGTGTACAAATTACTTTTTACCATGTTCATAGAGTTTCAAGCTGGGTTCAAGCTTCGGCTTTGAGCAAACAGAAGAAAGTACACAAAATTTATAAGAAAAACTAAGGAATGAATCTGTATTGTTACTGTTGACCAAAATATGTATCATTTATTAATCAGTATCACAACATACTTAACATATAATATTTTAAATGTTTACTCTTAAAGGACATTTTTAAATGGGTACTTCAATACTTTTACTTAAGTAGATTTTTTCACGTGATACTTTTACTTGAGTAACAGTTTACTTTTCCTTATTTAACTAAATTGAATATTTCATCCACCACTGCTGATATCTGCACTTTTAACATCGGTTATTGGCTTTAAATCTCCAGCAGAGGCCGATATTTTGTTTGGGTCAACCAGCCACTAAAATATGTACACATTTGAACACTTCCACAGAAGGTTCTGCAAAAACTCTGCTCTTGTGTCCAGTTTGTAGTAAAACAAGGTTGTGGATGAGTTTGTACAAAATTTAAATGAGATCATCTGAGAAAAAAATTTGCCCAAAAATATCAGAAGAGCTTATCAGCTATCGGTTTCTTTGGATTCTAAACAATGTGCATCAGCCATGTATAAACCCATATTGGCTGATCTCTGAAGAACACCTTTTAAGTAGATACAGCAAAACCAGGAATCAGGTGAGTTGCTGATAGGTCTTCTGTGAGTAAAACTGCATGGTTCTGATTGGATTTTAATTCTTGGTTTACTCTGTTATGGAAATGAGGAAAGAGAATTTATTTGTGAAACAGTAAAAATGTGTTCTTTCCATTTGACCCATCCTAAAATGAAAGTCGTACCTTTATATGCAGTAGGCGAGGTCGTGACCCTTCTCATACTGTCTGCATCGTTTTTCACATCATCCACAAAGGTTGTATAGGTCTGTTACCTTGGCAACTTCAGTATACATACCTGCCTACCCTTAAATTAAAGGTGCATGACGTAACTTCGCTGGTGGGGGTTAAATGTGACTGTAACCATGGAAACAAACAGATGTCACAACAGAAGTCTGGACTGTGGCTAGGCTACTTCTTCACAATCAGAAGGCATGTATTATGTATTATGATGGATAAGGTTAATAAGGAACTGTGGGACATTTTAGGAAAAGCAATGACATCACCATGGAGATACACACAGACATACACACATATATCAGAAGTTCCATAGCGCACCCTCGACTATTCCTACTTTGAACATGTCCAAACCATCTCATTCAGGCCTGCCAACACTAGCTGAGGTGTAAAAGTAAATAGAGAGGTTGAAAATGATTTCGTTTGACATGCGTTGATAAAAATATGATGGTGACATAAACAGATCAAAGTTATCAAGTCCATGACACGTAAGTGTAAGAACACAGTCCAGTCACGCACTCATTAAGAACCTATGTTAAGTACTCTTCCTATAGTCTTTTTTAAATAAGTTTCTTTTTTCAGTAGACTAGTCAAAGTATGTAATCTTTGACTTGCTGCCTGCTGTGATAAAAACAATGGTGCAATATTGGAATGGTCAAAATAACATATAAACTGCATTACGATGTCTCTGAAATCTATGCATTTGGGGATAGAATAAGAGTAATAAAACCGTGTTTACAGGAAACTAAACCCAGGCTCTAAGAAAACCAGGAATCTTTTTTTTTATTTTGTTTTGTTTTTGTTTTGTTTTTGCCTATCTCTGTTGAATGAAATTGCACAGCCCTCTTGACTCACAGTACGTTCCCAAACTGTGTGGTGGGGCCTTTCAATGCTTGCTCTCCTCCTCTTCTCACATTACCCAAACATTAACTTGGAGCAAATCCCCCAGCTACTCTTGCACCAAGTAAAAACAATAATATTTCCAAACCTGACTAAAATAGGTAAGGTTTTTGACTCTGCATGGCTGGTCTCATGTTGGTGCTTCTGTTTGTCTGTCCCTTGGCTCTGTTTCATCACTCTCTTTCTTCATGCTGCATTCAGGTGCCTCAGACTCCATTTCCCATGATGCCCTGGGTTTGCCCCGCTCCACTAGTGTTACAAAAGGACACAATAAATCCGCCGCTTCTGACTCTACAACTGTGGTATATTTAGTATATTTTTTCAAGGTTAAGCTAAGTATAACTTCATAGTGGAGAGCCCATCTACAAATTTCCATGGAGATTTTATTGTTTTTTGTGAAATGTTCCACGGTATGGCATTGAACTTTTCTTGTATGTGACGCTGCCGGGTCAAGTTACATGTCACATCTGTGGAAAGGAGAGCCAGCTCACAGTAGGAATCCCTGATGGTCCAGATGTTCGAGCAATGAAAACGCATGTAATTGAATGAATGCCAAATAGATGTTTGATGCCGTACTTTGGAACATTCTAGGAAGAGCAATAACATCTCCGTGGAGACGTGCAAGTAATGGATCCCCTACCAGAAAAGTTATGCTGGATTACTTGAAATGTTTCTAGTTTCCATTCCCATCTTGGTAATAAAGTATACTAACTAAGTAACAGACAGGCCTGTCACGGTAACACATTTTGAAGTTTGATATATTGCTGAAGTAAATATGGACAATAAAGCAGCCATCAGGGGCTTGAATGGCTATTGTAAGTATGACTCAGGTACAGTGCACATTTAGTGGAGCTCAACAGACTTAGCTAACAAACAGAAACAATAAACAATAAATGTCTTTAGTTTCAGTGTAGCTAGCTCCTCCCTTCAAATAGATATAAGACAATGTCCCCCAGTAATCTGATCAAAACTGAAGAAGCAGGTTGAATGAGCAGAAGAAGCAGTTGTAGTCTTCACTCCTACAACTTTTTGTAGATTTGGACAACTGAGGGATTACCCAGATATAGACGATAAATGATAATAACTACTTGAAGCCAAGAGCAGATTTAAACCAAAATAAACTATTCTAAATTGACAGTAAAAAAACAAAACAAAAAACAAAACATGAGCTCCAATTAAAAAAAATGTCATAATGAAACACTTTAGTACTTAGTTTGCATTTGTGCTGAGTTTAGTTTTTAATTCAACCTTCTACAGCAAATCTGAACATATAGCTAAAATATAAGTCAAGATTTCTCAGTAGTGCAATATAGTGATTATAGTGACAGGCCTGTGATATATTGCTACAGAGAAATACTGCAATAAACAATAATACTGAAACTACTTTATTTCTCTGTCACAATAACTGAAGCAGGACTATCCCAGCAGAATGAACCAATAATTAACAATACAGGTTATTTATTCTACCCTCCACAGCTAAAATTGTATCACATTACAACAAAAATAACTAAAATCTCACCACTATTGTAAAGAAACTGTACACATAATAAATATTAAGCCCCCAAAATACATGTAC
The DNA here is from genome assembly GCF_009829125.3 of Periophthalmus magnuspinnatus. Classification (NCBI taxonomy): domain Eukaryota; kingdom Metazoa; phylum Chordata; class Actinopteri; order Gobiiformes; family Gobiidae; genus Periophthalmus; species Periophthalmus magnuspinnatus. Next base: position 25,748,099 of record NC_047138.1, on the reverse strand, counting down.
TGTTCCAGCTCCAGATAAGTCGATATGGTAATTATGATGATCGGCGTAGTAACCGATTCTAAATAACAGAATTTTCTTTGTTGTTATTTTGAATTTTATTGACTTAAAACAATGATAACTATGGCCTTCATTTAGAAATTAATAAACAATATGAAAATGAAAAAGTGAATGTGGGTGGAAGTCTGTTGAGTGTTTTACTCATGGGAGCACATTGTCCAATAGCGTTTAGCCTGGACACAAAGTAGTGGTTTTCTTGTGAGTCGATATGCACAGGTACGAGGGCAGAACGGGTTTGTAAATGCCAGAGCCCTGTTTAAAAGTGCTAATTTATGTTGTGTATCGATTCACAGGCTAAACAAAGTGTGCTCGTCATGTGCGCTTGTGTTGGCCTCACAGACAGCACCGTTTCTCCAAATCAATGGCATTTTAAATGGTGGGATTACTTAATAATTAACACTGATTGTCCACTTTGAGCTGTTAAAAAGTCGATGCCGGAGCCGATATTTAGAGACTGTGAGTAGAAGGCCATCAGTCAGACAAAAGACTCCATCACAATGTTTTAGTTTCAAATTTTGGCTAAACTCTACCAAGCCTTAACATGCAGATACAATGTGGTTACTACTACTACTATGAGTTTTTACTGCAGTACTTGATTTTTGTTGACTTAAAAATGTGAACTAGTTCATTTTAAAGTCTGCAGTGGTCCAAATGATTCCTCACTCACCTTATGCATTCTGAGCATCCTAATTAATCAGTGATGAGCATATAAGCGCTTTTCTCAGGCTATAGCAGAACTTTGCAGTAAAGCTAACAACAACTAGCATGCTAACGATGCACTTCCTGATTATTGGACAATTAAATGCTTATTAAAATACAGATAGTCCACAGCTAACTTATTTTGATCCCAAAATCTGCTTATATAATATATCTGTACTAGGGCAAGATATGGTTGCTCAAATAGATGGGAAAAAAACTGGCTTTAACTACAGCTACATTTATTTGATTATCTGTACATTTTGTGTAATCCACACTCAGACACAAAAAGCTGCAGTTGTGGTAAAAAGGCATGTTACATGAAATGATTGATTTGAATTCCTGTTAGTTCTGACACTGTACTGTAAACTGCTGTGTTTAGGTTGACCAGCAGCATTCTTGACCAGCATCCTTAAACTAGTCTTACATCAAAATATCCAAACTGAAAATGCATTAATTATATAATAATAATAATACTTATACTATATATATATATATATATATATATATATATATATATATATATATATATATATATATATATATATATATATATATATATATATATATATAATTACTTTTAGCGTGAGATTGACAGGCGGATCGGTGCAGCATCTGCAGTGATGCGGTCGCTGTATCGGTCCGTTGTGGTGAAGAAGGAGCTGAGCCGGAAGGCGAAGCTCTCGATTTACCGGTCAATCTACGTTCCTACCCTCACCTATGGTCATGAGCTCTGGGTAATGACCAAAAGGACAAGGTCGTGGATACAAGCGGTTGAAATGGGTTTCCTCCGTAGGGTGGCTGGGCACACCCTTAGGGATAGGGTGAGGAGCTTGGTCACACGGGAGGAGCTCGGAGTAGAGCCGCTGCTCCTACACGTCGAGAGGAACCAGTTGAGGTGGCTCAGGCATCTGCTCAGGATGCCTCCTGGACGCCTCCCTAGGGAGGTGTTCTGGGCATGTCCCACTGGGAGGAGGCCCCGGGAAAGACCCAGGACACGCTGGATGGACTATGTCTCTCGGCTGGCCTGGGAACGCGGAGCTGGAGGACTTGTCTGGGGTGAAGGAAGTCTGGGAGTCCCTGCTTAGACTGCTGCCCCCACGACCCGGCCCCGGATAAGCGAAAAAAAATGGATGGATGGTATTATTATTATTATTTAATTTATTTTGTTGTTTGTTTTTTTTACTTTATAGCCGCAGTGGAATGTAATGAAGTAAAAGTAGTAAAGTACTGTAGTAATGTTTATTTTTGTCATAACGAGTGAGTGTAGCGGACCAAGGGATGCAGACTAGGGGCAGATTTACAGTATTTATTGTAGAATTGGGACAAAGTACGAACAGAGGGTGATCCGGAGGTGAGCAGGAACACAGGAACACAGGAACCGACAGGAACACAGGCACGACAGGAACTCAGGCACAACAGGAACACAGGAACAGGCAGACCAGACGGGCGTAGAGCAGAGCGGGCAGGAGACATCCACGGCCAGAGCACGACAGGAACACAGGCACGACAGGACCGCAGGCACGACAGGACCGCAGGCACGACAGGAACACAGGGACGACAGGAATGAAGGCACGACAGGGACAAGTGAACACGACAATGATCTCGCACTGAGTCTCTTCTCCCAGCTCCTCTTATGCACAGCAGGTGTGGTGATTGCGCTGATGGGCTGCAGGTGTGCGCAGGAGGAGCCAGGAGCCCAGCCCAGATCTGGCAGGTGAGGGAGGGAAAGAGCAGGACAGGAGGAAAACCAGGAGCGGACAGTGCGGATCATGACAACTTTACATTTGAGAGCAGATATCTGTTATTTCTACTCCACTACATTTTGAACATGACTGAATTATTATTTTTATTTTTATTTTTATTGTCTGAGACCTGGTGAAAAGGCAGAGGGGGTTATTTTTAACCAGTTCATAGTTTGAACAAACAAAAATATACAAATTAAAAGAGCCAGAAAAAATGCTTCTTTTGACAAAAATTCATCTCAAATCTGCATCAAGATCACTACATTTGAAGCTTTATTACACCTTAAAGTATATTTTTAAACAGGTATTTTAATACTGTAATAACAGATTTTTTCATATGATATTTTAACTTCGCTTTTTTTTTTTTTTTTTTGTCCTGGTATTTTTACTTAACTATCAAAAGAACATTCAACAGAACATTGTCCATGGGGATAGCCAAATTAGAGTCAGGTAAGTTTACATGTTTTTCTATGTATTTCAGTGCAATAAACACATACAAAATGAAAAAAAACAACAACAAAAAAAACAAACAAACATGCTTATATTTTAATCTATATACGTCACATATGTGGCTTTAACTTTCTGTACACTTTTTGATGTTGTAGCAAATATGGTAAATTTGCAGTTTTTTATGTGAATAGTCCAAGTTATTACAGATATCGATTATGTAACGCCCACGCAATCTGTTCCACTCACCCAGACGTGTCTCCTGATATGCACCCGTGTTATTTCTGTCTTGCAGTTGGGCTCCTCCATCTTTTGTGTCTTCCTCTCCTCCTCTCTTCTTCCTGCTTCACTTCATCTCATTTCCTCACCTTCCTCTTTTTCTGACTCCTCTGTGAACCGTGAGCGATTCTCCCTCGCACTGTGCACTGTAAAATATAAAAATTCTGCTAACTTTGATCACCTGATAAAGACTGAAATTCCAACTAAATATAAAAATTTGAATTGTAAAGCCAGTAAAAACTAAGTATCTTAATTACTGCTTGAAACAGTTAAAATAATCATTTTTTTATTCCCAGACTATGGGGTTTGCATTGTTATTGGGTGTTTTTTGTAAAGATCCATTATACATCTTTTCTGATAGAGAGTAATTACGTGTATCTAGAGAGATATTAGATCTAGGTCTAGAGGTCTAGAGAGGTATCCACATTATGGCATAAAACCTATACATCTTAATGTAGACAAGTCACCAGGCCAAGTTGCAGGTGAGATCTATGGAGAGGCAAGCCCAGTGACTATAAGAATGCACTTTTTTCCAATGTATTTTTTCAGCAGCATCTGTAATTGAATAAATGCAATGGGTTTCAGGCCATATTGTGGAACATCCATAGACTGTATATATAAATGGACATATAACCTGCTAACTGCTCTGTTCTAAATAGGAAGTGAGCCTGGGTGTGCTTCCGGCCCCATTGACTCTGGTTCCAGTTCACTTTGTGTTGAAAATCTCACCTCTCTCTCCATAACTGCTGCTGTCAGACCAGGGGCGAAACTCTCTATTTGGTCTAGGGGGGGGGACAATAAATCAATGGAAATTAGAGCTATCCTTTGAAGGGAGTTAATGATACCTAATCATGAATTCAATAAAATTTATTTTAATGATGAGTCTAATATTAGCGTACTAGCGAATATTTGCCATTTGAACAATAAAAAGGTATTCAGTAAACAGTTTAATTTATTTACAAAAAAGCTATGCGTGCAACTGTAGATGAAAACAAATTAAACACTTACCGGTAATTGTTCTAACAACTCCACATAAGCTTCCTTTTGATTTAGAGAAAAATCAAATCTCAAAGTGGTAAATGTTGTACACAAACCTTAACAGAACACAAAATCCAGTATGTCCCATTAGTACCGGAGAATATGGAGGCCCCCATAATAAAGACTTCTCCACCATAGATATTAGTCTAAACACAAACTGAACAATAGATGCTTGATTATTGTTTAAAAAAAGAACCATTTAAAGATTAAATAGCTGCACTACATCTCATTTTTGCCCCAACAATTTTTGATGTCTGAATTAATGGCAAATATTAAACAAAAAAATTATTTGAGCTTTTAATCATGTTATGACTATAACTGTGACTATGACTACAGTAAAAATATGTAGACTATGTGATGTCGGTTTAGTTAACGATAACTCAAAACTAATGCGCAACCAAATGAACATGAGCTCTCACAGCTGAGCTCACATGGACATATCCGAGCTTAAGTTTCACTTTTGTTTTCTCCACTTACGGCAAGTTTTTTTTAGCTGAGGTTGGTTCATATTATGTGTTTTGTTTCAACTTTCGCACAGACGCTGCAGACTATGACTGAATGTGGATATTATTAAACACAACACTTTGACTTTGAGACACTGTAAAAGTCCTGCACTGGGGACGCTGTTTCTTCAACTCTTCTGTTACCAGTAAGAAAACACAATGCACTTTTGGCTCTGGGCACAGAAACCCAGTGGCTAAAACATGACTGGTACCATTTGTTGTTGCAGGGCACAGTTGTGACTTGTGTTATGAGCACCTGCACTGCTGTTAATTCAGTATATTTACTGATTCATTGACGCAGACATTTAAAGCCAAGGAACCGAAGGTTGGCCAACATTTGATGTTTCATCTCATATCACCTCAGTCTCACTGACTGTTCAGAAGCACAGCATCTTATGAGTTCAGACATTGTACTTAGCAAGCCTATGTTCATTGTTTCCCTCTGGTATTGTGTTCTAAATTTCTAAACTGAATCTTATAAACTTACCTGACATGAGCATGGTCAAGTCAAAATTTATTTTGCTATTGTGTCCATAAATCAAGATACACAAAAATCAAGATACACTGCCTGGCCAAATAAATAAAAAGTCGACACCAAAAAAAAAAAAAGGTCACACACATACTACACCTTTAGCTTTGATTATGACACACGTTTGCTGTGGCATTGTTTAGATAAGCTTCTGCAATGTCACAAGATTTATTTCCATCCAGTGTTGCATTAATTTTTCACCAAGATCTTGCATTGATGATGGTAGCGTCTAACTGCTGCGCAAAGCCTTCTCCAGCACATCCCAAAGATTCTCAATGGGAATGGTGGCCAATCCATGTGTGAAAATGATGTCTCATTCTCCCTAAACCACTCTTTCACAATTTGAGCCCGATGAATCCTGGCATTGTCATCTTGGAAAATGCCTGTGCCAACAGGGAAGAAAAAATCCACTGATGGAATAACCTGATCTTTCAGTATATTCAGGTAGTCAGCTGATCTCATTCTTAGGGTTAGGGTTAGCTTAGCTCCAGATTCGCCCCTACAACTGCTAGCCTCGATGAGCTTCATTTCACTGGAGCCGAACGCTATGGGTGATATCACACTCCCTTAGTCCACTTTTTTATACAGTCTATGGGAACATGCCAGACAAAGCAGCAAACATCTCCGGGAGAAGCAGGTAACAAACTTTCAGACAGAAAAGTTATCTTGTGCTCCTCTAAAGTGTTCCAGTTTCTCTTAGGTGCAAAGTGAGTGCCATACTACATACTTAATGAAAAATTTGTCAACTGTAGATTTTTTTTTTAATTATTCTTTTTTTTTATGATTCACCATGTAACTATCTTGCTAGTTGCCACCTGCTTTTCTCATGAAGATTGTATTGCTTTGTCTTGATTGTCCCACAGTTATATATATTGTACAAATATATGTTATATTTCTTGTTCCCATGTAGATAGAGAATTTTCAATGGAAAGAAGCACGTGAAGGACCCTCTACTAGAAAAGTTCCACAGTGCCCCTTTACTCAACTAAATTCAGCTCATTTTGTTTTACAGAATAGAGCTAGGCACGGGGCCGCTGTGGTTCACTGCCCTTATTCTAACTCATTTACATCAAAATTACTCACTCTCATTTCAATACACACACAAATTGTTTCTTTAGATGAGTTCTCCATCATATTCTGAGTAGGGGTAGATTAAAAGCCGGAGTACGCAGCAGGAGGACATGCCCGCTGGCTCGCCCCACTTCCTCATGCCCTTAGCTCCCCTTGTTTACCGAGAGGCTGGTGTAATTATTGAGTTTTACGAGTGTGATTACAGGCAGCAGAACACAGGGCTACTGTATTAGCCTATCTGTTCTCTTCCTCCCCTCTCTGTGCACCACAGGTCTTCCACATTCTCCTCAATCGATCTTGTTTGGGCCACATTCAGGCCTGTGGCTAGCTGTGAGGCTATATCAACTAAATGGCTGACCATCCATACTTCTTGCATTATCCGTGGTATCCGAGCCTGCCCCATGCTGCTTAAATGGAAAAGTGCAAAGTGTAGTAGCGGACAGATGGGAGTAGTTCAACAGATTGGATGGAGGATATTTGTACAACTAAAGACGCAACGTTACCAAAATGCATGAAGTTGGTAAAGAATAACTTATCCCCTGTGGGAAAAAGTGTGTAAAGGAGCATACAGTGTTTTAAACGAGATTTTCAGAGGGTCCACCACCTGCTTGTTTAAAGTAAATAATAAATGGTCACATTTTTATATAGCGCTTTTCCACCTTCAAAGCACTTACATCAAGGAACCACTCATTTACACACATATTCACATACTAGAGTGCACACAAATTGGGGTCGAGATGGATTAAGTGTCTTGCCCAAGGACACAATGACCATATTCATCTGTGGGAGCTGGAATTGCACCGCCAACTAGGCCTGTCATGATACCAACTTTTGAAGTGAGATATATTGCTGCAAATATAGGCTATAAATCATAACATTGAGACCAAAACATAAAGCGGAAATACCAAAAGTATTCTGGTTTAAAGAAAAAGTACCCACGATAAATATTGACCCCCCAAATAATTATTGTTCAATTTGTCATGTATTGAACGATAAAGCGATATTGTATTTATCATGACAGGTTTAACGCCAACCTGTGGGTCTGTGAATCTGACCTCTTAACCAATGATGTTTATGTCAAGAGCAGGATTTGAACCGCCAACCTTCTTTTCAGTGGACAAACACTCAAAGCACGCCAAAAGAGCTCTTGTCACCCTATGTGCACTATGTAACTTTTCTGGAGGAGGGTCCGCTGCCTGCTTGTATCCATGGAAATGTTTTGTAATGTTCCACCCAGGATCATGCAGAGCGGGTTAATACGAACATTTTAAGACCAAAATGACAAGCCTGACAGCAGCAGTTACAGAGAGAGGTAAAGTGTAAAGTGAATTAGAGCCAGAGTTAATGTAGCTGGAAGTGCGCCCATGATCCATTTACATGTACAGTCTATGGTTCCACATTAAACACTAAACTTTTCTATCTCCATGGAGACAAGCAGATGACAAGCTGACAGATCTGTAATGAAGTGACCCCACAAGAATGCATGTTTTCCTGTGTATTTTTTGTGATAAAACACTTTGAATTGATTAAAAGATAGATGTTTAATGTCTTATTAAAGAACTCCAGACAAATCAATAATAACTTAGTGGAGACAATGCCAGGCTCCCTACCAGTAAAGTTTAGTAGTGCATTTTTAAGCTATAAAGCTTGACAATTAAATATAATGATGTCCAAAAGGGTTACAATATCAGGAGTTAGGGTCATGTTCCCTCTGAAGGCCCTATTCATGTGCTAAATGAACATGTGATCGTATGTAATGATGTTGCTTCTTCTTCAAAAAGTCTTGTGTTTTGTGCAGCTTTCAGTTATCCTAATTAGTTCTCACTCAGAACAACTCAAACAATTGCCCCTCATGAGTGTACGTATGCAGGTGTGAGTGTAATTCATAAACACCATCTGTCTTGTTCAGATCATATAGGTGCTGAGATATCCTCCACTTATAGTATTTATACAGATAAAGCAGTATTTATAACATACAAATGATAAAACATCTCAACAACTAAACAACTAAATGTATTTTCTATTTAATGCAAGATCACATGATAAGTATAACATGATGACAATGTGATCATATAAGTCTAAGGAAAGGCTACACCAGAATTGAGATGTGAAAAGGGATTTTGGCTGTTTTGCTTCACAAAAATGGATTACATTTCAAGGACAAGCAAAACTGGATGTTTTGGTGCCACAGATGCAATTTAATAATCTGGTGATAAACATTTATAATCACACCTGCACCTGTTTTTAAATGGACTTATGAACTTGTTGTTTTTTGGAAGGAGGAGCGGGGGAGGTGTTCTCATTGGACTCTCCCTGTATAAATAAAGATTAAAAAAAATTAGAAAACTTAGTGATGTGTCCCCAAAGGGAGTATTGATACCCAGATACTAAATTCTACAATGCTAAATAATATACAGTGTAATACTTAACACAAAAAACCAAAACAAGAGACTCATTTGAATAAGTACTGACACACATACACAAATACACACCTAAACAGGACAGAAATGGTCTTTCCTGAACCCTACAGAATTGTCTTGATCTAGTATACATTAGAACTACTGTAAGATCATGAGCATAGACTGTATATATAAATGGATATAGCTAACCTGCTAGCTGGCACATTCCAAATAGGAAGTGGTCATGGGCACGCTTTCGGCTCCATTGACTCTGGCTCCTTTACACTTTACATTAGAAAACTGTGGCTCCGATCTCTGTAACTTCTGCTGTCAGGCTCATTGTTTTGGTCTTAAAATGTTCATATTAACCCGCTTTACATGATCCTGGTGTTTTTATTTTGCTATTGTTTCAATCAAGATATAAACATGAATAACAGACAAATCAGGTGTTTACTTTCCCTTAGGCCACTAGTCTTAGGAAAAGGTTTGATTGACAGCGTTGCTAAGTGCCCGCTCCATGCTAAACCAGCGGTGCGGGCAGGAAGATGCCTTACCTTCATCAGCCTCGGGATTGGCTCTTTTGGTGCTATGATACTTGCGGTCGGAATTCCAAATATGGAACTCGGCTTCAATTTTGCCCCTATTACCGCTAGCCTTGATGAGCTTCATTTGACTGGAGCCAAACGCTATGAGTGGCAGTCTATGATCACAAGGCAATAATTACACAAAATAAACTAAAAAATATACTTTGAGAATGACATTACATTGTACAAGAATGTGTTATTATTACTGCAGTATTGAAATTTTGAGTATGAAGCCATTTCCTTAGAATCGAACTCCAGTTTAAAATTATAATTGCATCAGAGTTGCGGGTGCGTTCTTGTTTGGAGTCCAGTCTCCACAGTGACTCAGGCTCTTGGTCAGCTGAGCGTGTGTGCATGGCAGGTGGGTGCAGCGCTATTTTCATTTTAATGATGAAGTCAGTGGAGTAGAGATAGTTGTAATTTGCTGCTGCTCCCTTGTGGCCTGACATAATGGACCGAATATGGGCTTCGAATTAAAGTTAGGGCCTTGGTCGCACAGCTAGGACTCGTCTGACCAGCACAAGAAGAGACGAAGCAATGCATTGTGGGAGTTAAACCAGACTGGAGGCACAATGTTTTAAGTGAGAACTGTTATGGGCAAACCTGATGGTCATAATCTATGAGAGATGGGGGATAGTGTGGTTATTGACACAATGGCCACTCAGAACAAGTGGTACTTAAACATGATCCATTAGGTTGAGAGATGTTACAGACAAGAGGAAGGTAAGACATTCAAAGGGCCCATATTACTCTATTTTCTGATCTATGTTATGATGTTATTTCCTCATCACAAACATACCTGGAGTTACGTTTTGTTTCATTCACACATGTTTAATACACAAACCTTGCAAATTTATGCTGAGTGCTTTTCTCAAACTGAAAACACTTTGTTCCACCTTGTGATGTCATGTGGTAATACAAGAAGTGCTCCACTGTGTTTTTAAACTCTCTACACCTTCACTAGAATCAATTGGAAAATTTCAGCTATTGAATTGCCAATCTCTACTGAAAAAAGGTAAAAAGTAGCTATATAATAATAATACTACTGCTTCATGACATCACAAGGTGAAACAGAGCATTTTGAGCTTTGGACAAGGTTACTCAAACATGTGTGAATGAAACAAAACACAACTCCAGGTATATTTTTTGTGGAGGGAACAACATTATAAGAGGACTTTAAGCTAACAAGAATCAATTTTGTGTAATATAGGACCTTTAAATGAAGTGTGTGTGTGTGTGTATATATATATATATATATATATATATATATATATATATATATATATATATATATATATATATATATATATATATATATATATATATATATATATATATATATATATATATATATATATATATATATATATATATATATATATATATATATATATATATATATATATATATATATATATATATATATATATATATATATATATATATATATATATATATATATATATACCCCAACATTATAGGTTAGGAGTGGCTCTTTATTTCAGTTCAGTAGCAGGGCAGTTTACAGTATTTTTTTTTTCATCTTGATATATTCTTTCAGTTAATTTTATTATAATAAATAAACAAAAGCTTTAGCATGAATTAGTATAATCCGAATTTCAATTTTGATTTGTATTGATACTCATGGTGAGGGTGAACTTCGTGTATGGCTATAGTGGTATGTTCAGCAGTTACCATGGTGACACAATGTACACATCAAATATAATACCCCAAAATGTTTTAAGATTGTCTGATAAAATACAAAATGAATTAGTGTGACTGTAATGACTGTAGTAGTGACTGTAATTTTATGTGTTATGTTGTTTAAGAGCATAAATCAGCTCACCTGTTGTAGTTCCAAAAAAGTCAGCTCTTTCTGGTGAGCTTGTGTTAAAACAAAGCTCAGATTAAAGTCTACCGGTAATTAGAGTCACAGAGCTTCAGTTCAAAAACAGAAATACTGCTTCCAATTTGGCCCAAAGTTGCAATATTACATTTCTCTAAACACTTACTAAAAGTGAAGCTATTTTTCTATGTCCTTTTTTGTCCATCCTACTTTTCTTTAACAGGCAACAACAAAGTTCACTTGAAGCTTCAGTTTATGGATGTATTTTGTCTTTAGCGACACCAGTGAATGTGCACAGATTCTTGTCATATATTTAATAGAACTGAGATGCCACCGAACAGCCTTGGTGATGTGTCCTTTTGATGACCGCTAGTTTATTTTTGTATGTTATTCAGGCAGTGTTTGGCATTTCTGTTCTAATTAAATTACTTCTGTGTCACTAAGCTGGTCGTCAAGGTTTTTGTTTATGAAACTTCATTATCACTTTTCTATAAGACCAATCAGAAAGTAAAAATGGTAGTTGTCTAGTAGGAGCTGTCTAGTAGGAGTTGTATCAGTAGTGGTAGTAGTTGTAGCAGTAGTAGTAGTTGTTGTTGTTGTTATTGTTGTTGTTGTTGTAGTAGTAGCAGTAGTAGTAGTAGTAGTAGTAGTAGTAGTAATGGTAGCAGCATCAGTAGTAGTTGTTGGTTGGTGGTAGTGGAAGTAGTGGTGGTAATACTAGTAGTTGTTGTTTGGTGGTAGGAATAGCAGAAGTAGTCGTAGTAGCAGTAGCAGTAGTAGTTGTCTAGTAATAGGCTAGTAGTAGTTGCTGTTTGGTAGTAGTAGTAGTAGCGGTAGTTTTCTAGAAGTTGTAGTAGTAAAAATGGTCACATTTATATAGAGCTTCAAAGTAGTTAATAGTTGATTTGATGGGAAAACAACAATTTCAAGATCTGACAAATAAAAATGCTCTCACATTTTTTTCAAAAATTTTGAATTATAACAAATGCTTTTAGTTGAGTTTATGGGCACATTTTATGCTTGCTTTCAGTTTTGGTTGGCTTTTACAACATCTTTTGATTAAGTGCCACAGCTTTCCTGAAAATTTCCTTGTAGTTCCTCATTTGCCAAACAAACAAAGAGCCCCACGTCTCTAGGCAAATTAGATTTTCCTCAAGTCAAAGCCGCGAAAACGGGAAGAGAGGGCTGAAGCGCAGCAGCAGTGTGTGTGTGTTTTATGTCCCATCTGGATGTTAGCGACAGCAGGCTGTATGTGCTTCACTGTGGAGGTTTAAGCTATGTACTTGTAGTACAAAAATCTGTTCTAGATGTTTACCCGCAACAAATTGTAATGCCAGCTTTACCATACTAACCAGATATGTGTAATACATTTAACTGAGTTGGACCTGTTATAATGTAGATTTTAGGGTAACACATTTAAATGCACTTAAAAAAAAACTATAAAAGCTTGGACACACCATCTTATTCAGTGTTTTGTTTTTTGTGTGTGAAATCGCTCTGTCATCCAGGTATGATCCATAGTAAAAGAAAATTTGATTCTGCCAACTGAAGCGTGAAGTTGCTTTGAATATTACACATATATATATATATATATATATATATATATATATATATATATATATATATATATATATATATATATATATATATATATATATATATATATATATATATATATATATATATATATATATATATATATATATATATAAGATTTGTATACATGTATACATATCAAAAAGATGTAAAATAAGGCAGCTTATATTATCAATCAATCAACGTTTATTTATAGAGCACTTTATAACACTCAAGGTGACCAAAGCCCTTTCCAGTAAAATCAAATTAAAACAAGTTAAAATCATACTAAAACAGTAAAATAGGAGAATAAAATCAAATAAAATACATTAATATAACAAATTATAAATAATGATAATAGCATATTGATTGTTTTATATGCACAAATGCCCAAAGTAGCCACCGTTTGCTTAGCTGACAGCGCTGCAGTCCTTGGCCTTCTTTCAATGAGCTTCATGATTAATTCAATTCACCTGATTTTTTTTTATTTTTCACTTCACAGGTGTGCCTCTTCAGGGCCAAGAAATGTCCAAATATGGCTTGACTGGTCTTCTGGACTATCAGTAAAATCTAAATGTAAAAGCGTACTAATATAATGTCTGCATCTACACAGATACATAAATACCACAGAACAAGAAGTGCTTGGGGCATGTGTTTGTGAGCTAAAAAATAAGGACACATTGTCAATACTAATCGGATGACACCATCTTGTTATCTGATTGTCTCTGGTGGACAGAGCTAAAGGGCGAAAGCAAAGATCTATATGCTCTGTGCTCTAGTCATTATGGTACCTGAATTTCATTTTGTACCTCTGTGTTTTTATAGTACAGTATATGTATGTCTTTGTTGTGTTTTCTGAATTCTCTTTTGTGAGACCTGGCTGATCCTATCGTAGCTCGACCTCCTTTTATGCCATATTTGTGCTACAGTGGCTCTTTTTCACAATGTTTTCACATAACTTTTCATTTACTTGTGGGGAGACGGGTAAAAGGGGCAGTTCATTCTACAAATTATAATTTCCTAAACTATAAACAAACATTAAAGGTGCACTCTGTAACTTCAGTTAGGGGGTCCGCCATCTGCTTATGTAGACATTGCTCTTTCCAGTATGGCATTAAGATTGAACTATCTTGAACTGTGATCACAAGTGTGTTTATTACACAAACCTTGAAAAACATACATGCCGTGAATGGGCTTGCCTCCCCATAGATCTGACCTGTAACTTGGCGTGGTGGTGTCAAATACTTGTCTTCATATGGATTGGAAAGTTACATAGTTCACCTTTAAAATAGTTATTAGAGTTTTATACTTGTTGGCGGTTCAAACCCCACTGTCGACATAAAAAAAAAAAAAAAAAAAAAAAAAAGAGCGGTCAGATCCACTGGCCCACAGGTTGATGGCACAAGTCCAGCACTCACAGATGAATACTGCCATTGTTCCCTTGGGCAAGACACCTCGCTCCCAGTGTTTGTGTAAAGTGGTGTATGAATGTGTGTGTGAATGGGTGAGTGGGTCTTTGAAGTGGAAAAACGCTATATGAAAATGTGACCGTTTACCATTTACCATGAAAAATCAGGTTTGTTCATACATAGCACAGTATCACATAAAGATCATTGGGGGCTTTATATTGAAAAATATCCAAAGCGGAGGTGGTGGTGCCGTATTTGGGCTAATCATATCTAACAGGCGAATTAGCCAATTAGTGTGCACGCATGGTCCACCTGTATCAAAACAAATATGACTGCTTACCAGGAAAAAAGAAAGGGAAAAAATATTACAGGGGACTGAAAAACATTGTGGATTTCATTGTGGTTAATCTGAGGTGAGAGAAATTTGATTATATTGTAAATGAAAGGTGATCAATGAGCTCCTTCATTTCACATCACAAAAAAAAAAAAAAATGCCCTATATAAATAAATGAAAAAATGAATTTAATTGCACAACATGTTTGGTTCTGGCTCGTGATGCGCCAAAGGGTGTGGGGGACCAGATTGATATCCCTCTGTATAAAAACAACAGAGAGATCATCCTAGATTTTCCTCATTTACACTGTGATATGACCTTTTGTTGTCTAATACTAAACACTAAATGACTATAAAGTACTCAGATCTGTCATGTGCTATGTGTCTAACTTTGGCTGTGGACACATGGATTTCTGGCTCGGGTCGATATAAATTTGGCTAATTTTACCACAGCAGCATCAGCCAACCACCACTACCATGTTTGTGTGTGTGCAAATGAATGTGTGAAGAGGGTCATCTAGAGCTTGTTCCAAATTCACTCAGGGCCAAACAGCCTTCGAGCCAGACCCCTCCCCCCTCCTCCCTCAATGCCAGGCCAAGAAATCACTGGGCCATTTGTATTGATCATCCATCCTACAAGCCCTGCTGTTATGATGATGTCCGGTGATGAGATGGAGAGGAGTGCTGCAGAAAAGGGAGGGGGGAAATAAACAAATAAATAAATAAATATAAAGAGGGTGGCTTGTTGAGGTAGTAATCCTAATGCAGTTGGTCAGATTGACATTCAGGACGAGGAAGACAGGGGGAGACACGGAAGAGACAAATGCAGAGGGACAGGAGCAGCATGGAGAGAATGAGCAGAGGAACGGGCAGAGATGTCAGAGCTGGTGTCGGGAATCGTGTAAATATGTTGGGTTATATGTAAAACTCTGAAATTCAGTATATATCATCAAAACTACAGAAGTAATGTGTTACGCTAGCCAAAGGAGCCATTTTGAGACACATAAAATTGCACGCAATATGGGTTGGGTAATAAAATGAACTTAAACACCGCCACCTGCTTGTCTCCATGTAGACATTGCTCTTTCCAGTATGGCATTAAACTTATCTTTTTTTGAATTTTTATTACAAGTGTGTTTATTGCTTAAACCTTAAAAAACATGCATTGTTACTCTGAAAGGGGTTGGGTAATATAATGAAACTAAACCACAATCCAACTGAGACTATCAATCTAAAGATGGAATGAGATGCGACATAAGATTGGGTACAGGACAGCAAGACAAGACAAGATTTGGACATAATTTATAATGTATACATTGTGAAGTTCAATTTAATTTTGGCATCACATTTTTATACATATATTCTAAAAAATATATATATAATATTTCTGCTAACACTGCGTTTTGGAGCTACAGCTTCATCTTGTCAGATTTTATGTCCTGAGATCTTGTAGCACAATATCTTGTCCTATTCCTACTTTTCTGTTTAATGGAGCTCTGGACACTACTACTATTGGTCAGCATCTGTCATCTTCTGAATGAGGGCCAGGCAAATGCAACCAATCACATTCAACCATAGAAGAAGAGGTGGGTTTTCAGTCTGATCTGTGAGGATCTGACAGGTAGAGGAAGGCTGTTCTATAGTCTGGGTGCTGCCACAGAAAAGGCTCTGTCACCTCTGGTCTGGAGAAGATGACTATATTTTGATCTTGATACAAGATAAAGCTTGTCGCTTAATGACTTAGGTGCATGTTTCGGTTATTTCGTTTTCTAGTAACTAGTAACTAGTAACTGTCATAACTTTGTGTGAGGCTTGACCAGAGTACTGATGTTATGTCGATTCATGTATTTTTGCTGTTGTGCCTCCGATGTATGGGAGTGTAATCATGGTCCTGTTTTGATTATTTGTGTTCTTGTGTGTTTTCTTGCTGTCTTTTTTCCCGTTTTGCTGTTCCTGCTGTTTCCCTGTGTGTATGTCCCATTTTGGATATTTACGGTTTTCAATGCAGTGGTGATATGTTCTTCCTCCTCCTTTCTGTCTTGTGTGATGATGCTGTGAGTAGGTTTCCAGTATATCTTAATTTGTATGCTGCCATTGCCTAAGTAGTTAATTATAAGTCCAGAAAGTGTATTGTGCTGTTTGCTCCGTGTTTGAATTTCATGTTGTCTGTCTCATCCAGTGTATTGAAGTGGTTAGTCAGCTCCTCTGTGTATCCTGATTTAAAAGTGGAATGTGAAAATTAAACAACCCAAATCTGCATCTAAGGTTGTTTTCACACTGCCATTATTCAGGTTAGCATAAAAGAGTATTCGCTCTGAGAGCAGTGCACTTGGGCCGATGTGAACATGACAGTCACATTTCTGTAAGGTATGTGCTGTCTGAACGCAGCCAACCTTGGGCCGATGTATACAATCCAAGGTGTGAGCATAGACTGTTTATGGGTGTAAGCAAAAGTGCTTGGAATTGGGTAAAAAGCGCTCTGGTCACATACACTCACCTGAAGGACTATTAGGAACACCATACTAATACGGTGTTTGACCCCCTTTCGCCTTCAGAACTGCCTTAATTCTACGTGGCATTGATTCAACAAGGTACTGAAAGCATTATTTAGAAATGTTGGCCCATATTGATAGGATAGCATCTTGCAGTTGATGGAGATTTGTTGGATGCACATCCAGGGCACGAAGCTCCCGTTCTACCACATCCCAAAGATGCTCTATCGGGTTGAGATCTGGAGACTGTGGGGGCCATTGTAGTACAGTGAACTCATTGTCATGTTCAAGAAACCAATTTGAAATGATTCGAGCTTTATGACATGGTGCATTATCCTGCTGGAAGTAGCCATCAGAGGATGGGTACATGGTGGTCATGAAGGGATGGACATGGTCAGAAACAATGTTCAGGTAGCCTGTGGCATTTAAACGGGGAAAACATCCCCCACACCATTACACCACCACCACCAGCCTGCACAGTGGTAACAAGGCATGATGGATCCATGTTCTCATTCTGTTTACGCCAAATTCTGACTCTACCATTTGAATGTCTCAACAGAAATCGAGATTCATCAGACCAGGCAACATTTTTCCACTCTTCAACTGTCCAATTTTGGTGAGCTTGTGCAAATTGTAGCCTCTTTTTCCTATTTTTAGTGGAGATGAGTGGTACCCGGTGGGGTCTTCTGCTGTTGTAGCCCGTCCGCCTCAAGGTTGTGCATGTTGTGGCTTCACAAATGCTTTGCTGCATTCCTCGGTTGTAACGAGTGGTTATTTCAGTCAATGTTGCTCTTCTATCAGCTTGAATCACTCGGCCCATTCTCCTCTGACCTCTAGCATCAACAAGGCATTTTCGCCCACAGGACTGCCGCATACTGGATGTTTTTCCCTTTTCACACCATTCTTTGTAAACCCTAGAAATGGTTGTGCGTGAAAATCCCAGTAACTGAGCAGATTGTGAAATACTCAGACCAGCCCGTCTGGCACCAACAACCATGCCACGCTCAAAATTGCTTAAATCACCTTTCTTTCCCACTCTGACATTCAGTTTGGAGTTCAGGAGATTGTCTTGACCAGGACCACACCCCTAAATGCATTGAAGCAACTGCCATGTGATTGGTTGATTAGATAATTGCATTAAGGAGAAACTGAATAGGTGTTCGTCTGACAAGGCAGTTTGGATCAACTTAATATCAGCAACACATCTCCTCCTGCCTCTGACTGCGTAGGTGAGTCTGGGTCTGTCTGCACAGGTGAGTCTGGGTCTGCTTGTGTGGGATTTTCTCTGTTGTCACCAGCGCGCTTAGTCCTCACTGTATATTTAGCCACAGGTGAAAGAAAAGACCATCGCGTATAGGGGAAGTGAGCACGTTTTTAAGGGGCTCTGTCTGCATGAAGCGTATTATCTTAGAAATAATTTTGCCGATCAGCTGATGCACTTTCACGTGGCTCACGGGGCATGTTTGGGGTGTATGATGCGTGGTGTACATGAACAAGGCTGATCTAAAAGTAACGTAAACAGAGCTAAATACATTACGCACGGGGGTCGGACCATAGAGGGCATTAATGTGTGGAAACAACCTAAGACACTAAGCGATGAGCCCACCAAGAACAACTTAAGTCTGCAATATCCACTGCAAGAGGAAAAACCATCCCATGGATTGGGTCTAGAGTAAGGTCACAGGCACAGACAACAAAAAGTACCATCGTTGGATCACCATCGCGATCCAGAAACGTGCCCACCAGAATGTTAATAAGAACAAGGAGGCGTACCAGCTTCCTCATACTTGGGATACAGTTCTGAAGAAGTTGGACTGCAAATGGTGTTCCCTTCCTACTGCTGCAAGTAGATAAACAGTGCCAAAATCTGTTTAAATCAGCTGACCAGACACGTCACAGACACTTCTGAGGGTGGCGGTGCAGTCGAGTGTCAAAGTATGGAACAAATATAGACCTGTACATAAGAATCTAAAGTATAATAAATACAGAAGACCTAACAAACCTAATCAGACTAAACATGTGATCAGCCGTATTGGCCACCATGGGCTCGCTCTCTCTCGCTGTCTCTCTCTCTGGGTAAAAGTGGAAAGAAAAAATCTCTAATGTATATGATTTTTTTTGTTAAGGCCACCTATGGAATATAAGTCCTACAAGGCTCACTGGAAGACAAAAAAACCCAGACATACCTATCTAAAAACTTGATCACTATGATGTACAACAGCTGTGGCCTGTTTTTTGTTTTTGTTTTTTTGTATGTTCAATTTTTATTTATTTTTTTATATTTTTTTTTAAGTTATAACCCCTCACACAGTTACTCAGTTCACAGTATATTTTATACTATAAAACTCCATTGCACTTTAAGATTATCCTGTTTTAATACAATTTTACCTCATAATGAGATACTATATGTGGTTTTCCTATCGTCTATAGCACACAGCCGCAGTAGATTCGTGTTGGTTTTGCCTATAGTTAATCTCGCATGCAGTGTCCTTAATGACTTGGGTAGTATAGGTATCAAATCTTGTCAGCCATTTTAGACAAGTGTTATTTCGATGTGTGAATTTATTATCTGTGTACTTATGCAGCTCTTATTTCAAAGCTTATCTCTCAACCGCTTTACTTAATCTCCATTTGAACTCATCACATTTGCAGTGATAGTATTTATAGAGCGAATATTACACAGGTTTTTATGTTGATGTATCTGTCAAGTGTGCTGCTAAACGGTCATAAAATATAATGTGAGTGATTGGAAACAAAAGATAAATGAGAAGAGATGCTTTTCTAAGTACTGTGAGGGATACAGGCAAACAGACATAATCAGACATCAGATAAATACGCCAAAAAATATCTCCAAGTTACAAACGCAATGGTTTTGTGCAACATCAGCGTGTTTTCAGTCCCCAGTCCGCCACCCTTAGCCAATAAAGTGGAGTGGCTGGCAACACATGGACAGATCAATCAACACTTCCAATCAGAGCTAATGGAAAACAGGGCAGTGTGAACACAACATGGGAGGGGCCCACGGCATGTGTGTGTGTGCATGTGTGTAGGTGCGTGCACGTGTGTGTGAAAATGCAAAAGGTAATTCTTATATTCTGCTGGGAATATGCCAGATTAAACTCTTTAAGACATCAGTGGTAAAATTTTAATCAGGTGACTGTTTTGAAAATAATGCCACCCTGGAGGTAAAGTATAGTATTGTATTGGGTTTGTTCAAGAGCATAATAATGCGTGGAACCGAACTACTTTCTTAAATGGTTGCCATATCAGTTCAAATCTTGGTGTTTGGCTAGTTTCGCATAGATTCTCTTCCTGCTCCAACACATTGTGAGGTAAAGTGCTTTGCTCAAAGGCATATTAACAATATGCTGTGGATATGCAAGTGGAAAGGGATTAGCCCCATGTCTCCAGAACATATTGAGAGCATAGACTGTATTTATAAATGTGTTTCAAACCTGCTATTGTTTCAAATAGGTGTGCTTCCAGCTCCATCGACTCTGACTCTAATTCACTTTACATTGAAAAATTGTCACCCCTGAAAATATTCATAATAACCCGCTCTACATGATCCTGGAGTTTTTATTTTATTCATCCATAAATCAAGATATGAATATCAATAACAGTCAAATCAGGCATCTTCTTTCCTCTGGGCTTGGTTTGATTGACAGCGTTGTTAAGCAGAAGCAAGGGGCGTAACCTTTGTCAGCCTCACTCTCGATTGGTTCTTTGGTTGCTATATTACACACGTTCAGAATTCCAAATATGGAACTCAGCTCCAATTTTGCCTCTATAACTGCTAGCCTGGATGAGCTTCATTTGTCTGGAGCCGAACGCTATGGGTCACACTCACTTAGTTCACTTCTTTATAGTCTATGGTTGCGATGGCAACAAGATGCTATGAGGTCTGCATATAGCAAGATCAATCGACTGTCCTGGAAAGGCCTTGGGGTCCCACCAGAGGAGCTGGAGGACGTGTCCGGGGTGAGGGAAGTCTGGGAGTCCCTGCTTAGACTGCTGCCCCCGCGACCCGGCCCCTGATAAGCAGAAGAAAATGGATGGATGGAAGATCAATAGTATTCCAAATATTAATTTAGAGTCAGATTTAGAATTTCAACAGTGTTGTCAGACTAATAATAAAATGTATATGACTTGTTTGGGGATCCAGTTTCTGACTAAAATGATCAGGTCCAACTTTTGTGGATTTTCGCTACTTCTTTCAAAAAGTTATATAAATTCCATCCAGATTCCCAACACAAAGGCGGATAATGCAAGCTTTTATAGTCTATCTTGCTTAGATGCCAAACAATGTGATTGATGCATCTCAATGTTTTTGTCAATCCATTTCCTATTAGATCTCTTTACCTTTTTTACTGTAATTCCTCTACATAAGAAGCTTGAACAGCATCCTAGTGTATTTCCATATCTGGTCCATTTGAGAGCGTGGCTGGGTGCAGACTAAACCACGGGAGCCCTGGGGTTGAGCTGTGGAGCCCGCTGAGCCTCCAGAACTGCTTTTACATCTATTTCCTTTTGCCTTGGGCCCAACATCAACAGCTACCAAAGTTTACGCCTCGAGCTACTGGAAAACCGGAGTGACTTTGATTGACGGACTTGTATAGCATTTTTCTGATGCGTATACTTACCCTCATCTGAACTGTCAATGCTACTTTAATGTAACAAAATTGTAGGGGCTGGAGTAATAGGTGACAAGGGAACTTTCAGTGTTCAATTTTGGCATTTTAGAAGCAGGGACAAATGTTTGACAGGTGTAATGTACCATGCCTTAGCTCTCAAAATTCCCTAAATTGTAGCTTGTGTGGCGTGTTCCTGACCCGCAGTGGTAAGTAATAGCCCAAAGAAATCCAAAATGTTTCTAAGTGGAAAAACAGCGATAAATGATGCATGTGGGTATGAAAGTTTAGATAAAAATGTGTTACCTGTTTTCATGTTCTCTATTTGTTTTACTGGCAGTGGTGGAAAGTAACGACATAAAAGTAGCAAAACATTTTTGCAAGTAGAATGTTTAGGTATGGTATCTGTACATTACTTAAGTAAGTTTTACAGTGGGTAATTTTTACTTTTACCTCACTACATTTGAGAGCATATATCTGTACTTTCTACTACAGTCTGTACTTTCTACTTCAATACATTTTTTTTAACTGGACTGAAAAGTAAAAAGTACTTTTCATATGATTTGAGGGATTATTTTTACCATGTTTGTGGTAACATCCTGATGAAAGGTTTTGAGTTCAAGCTTTGCCTTTGAGCAAACTAAAACTAAAACTAAAATCTATTTGTATTGTTCCTGTTGACCAAAATATGTATCATTTTTATTCAATATTATTACTCATTTTTATTCAATATTATTACATTACACTACATTACACTTTAACAAATTAACAACACTTGGGTGAAATACTTTTACTATTTATTCTAAAAGTACTTAAATACTTTTAGGTTAGTTTTGAATTATTATTATTATTTTTTAACTTGAGTATTTTTTTTGCTCTGGCGTCTTGTACTTAAGTAACAAAATTGAGTACTTTATCCACCATTGCTGACTCGGATTTCAAAACATGCACAGTAAATAATGTCCTCAACATAACATAGTCTAGAACAAGCCTAGCTCAAGATCTAAAGATGGGACCATGGGCACTGCACTGAGGCGCCAACTACTCCTGAAAGTTGTTCCAGTAGAAATGAAAAATAGGTCAAATGCAATGGACAATGAAGTGTACCCTAAACTTACCTTAATCTTAATGTGGTGTTAAAAAAATTTAGACTAAAGCTTTTGCCCCCAGGGTTGCCAGGGTGCACCGACCCTATCCGTACAAGAGTATCTGAAAAACAGTCCGAAACCTGCAGAACGTGCACTGCTCTGGTATCATAGACCTGCCTCCTCCCCTCTCTCATGTGCGAATGGAAGCTCCACAGAGCTCGGATGGCTTTGAATATGATGATTTGTCACTGAAATTCAGAACTTTCAATAGGAATATTCTAAAATCAATATATTTTATGTGGAAAATAGCTCTTGCCAAATCCATGGACAATATTTTTCACCTGTGGCCGAAATACCTGGCAACACTGGTTCTCCCTTGACACCTGTCTGTTGCTGTTAATCACATAAGTCTTTCATACATCCTGCAGTTTCAAC
Organism: Periophthalmus magnuspinnatus; assembly: GCF_009829125.3. NCBI lineage: Eukaryota > Metazoa > Chordata > Actinopteri > Gobiiformes > Gobiidae > Periophthalmus > Periophthalmus magnuspinnatus. Next base: position 25,724,942 of record NC_047138.1, on the reverse strand, counting down.
ATTGTTCTCCATCCTCACTTCCATAGCAGCAAAACCAATAGCCTCTTCAGCCTCTCCTATTTCTTAGGTCTAGCACATTCCTTCACCTTTAGGATGGGTTCAAACCATAGACTGTATATATAAATGGACATTGCTAACCTGGTAGCTGCCGTGTTTTAAATAGGAAGTGAGCATTGGGTGCACTTCCGGCTCTATTGAATTCACTTTCTATTGAAAAACTGTCACCCCTCTCTCTGTAACTGTTTGGCTCATCATTTTGGTCTTACATTATCTTAGTATTTGTACATTAATAACAAATCAAGCTGTCACAGCCCTTTAGTCCACTTCTTTATACAGTCAGTATTTCAAACCAATGGACAAAGTTGCCAATGGAATCTACAACATATTTTATATGATGTAATTTTCTGACTGGTTGAATGATCTGCATATGGTGTCGCATATAAGCCAGGCAGATGTATAATGTACAATAATTATGAGATATCCAACTATTTTCATTTTCTAATGTACAGAATTACTTAAATATTTTCCCATTAAACCAGTGGCCTTTAGAAACGACTAGCCCCTGGGATTTGGTCTGTCGTTCTAAAGGGTAAAGAGGAGCGGAGGTTTAGCTTCCAGTGAGTTAACGGCTAATTGTTCCTTCGCTCCATGTTGCATCTATTTAGTAGAGTTTAAGTCAAGGCTGTAGATAGGCCTATGAGTGACCTTTCCTATATGGGAGGACTAATTAACCCACCTTCTCATTATGGCCCATATGAGAAATATCTAATTGATCATTAACATTATGGACGTATTAACCAGAGAGTAATGGCAAATTTTAAATCCATGTGGAAATGCATTCATGTTAAAGCTAATTAAGTGCACTATGTAACTTGTTTGAGGGTCTGCCACCCGCTTGTCTCCAATGAGTTTCTTTTCCTTGAATGTTCCACAGTACGGCACTAAACTTAAGTGGCTATAACTAATTTTTGTCCATAGATGAGTAAAAAATTTGGGTTAGATACATTGTAACGGGTGTGTGTGTAGTGGACCAAGGGATGCAGACTCGAGGCAGAATTACAGTATTTATTGTAGACAAGGGACAAAGTACGAACAGAAGGTGAACCGGAGGTGAGCAGGTGAGCAGGAACACAGGAAGACACGAACACAGGAACACAGGAACCGACAGGAACGCAGGCATGACAGGAACACAGGAACGCAGGAATCAAGTGACACGACAGGGATGAAGTGAACAGGACAATGATCTTGCGCTGAGTCTCTTCTCCCAGCTCCTCTTATGCACAGCAGGTGTGGTGATTGCGCTGATGGGCTGCAGGTGCGCGCAGGAGGAGCCAGGAGCCCAGCCCAGATCTGGCAGGTGAGGAAAACCAGGAGCGGACAGTGCGGATCATGACAGTACACCCCCCCCCCAAGGCCACCTCCTGGTGGCCCAAAAATTGATACGGGTGGGCGGAGGGAGCCGGACGAAGGGCAAAAATGTCACTGGTGTGGGCCGGTTAGACTGGTCCAGTGGGGCAACAACAGTCCAGGAAACGGGCGGGACGACACAACGAGGTCCCTGGACGGAAAGCTGTGTCCAGCGGAGCTGCGAGGGTCCCACCGAGGGGGCAGAGGACACGAAGAGGTCCCTGGACGGAGAATGATTGTCCAGCGGAAGCTGCGACTGTCCTGACGAGGGGCAGATGACAGGAGGAGGTCCCTGGATGGAAAAACGGTGTCCAGCGGAGCTACAACGGTCCAGGCGAGGTTCAGATGACGCGAGCAGGTCCCTGGATGGGAAACGGTGTCCAGCGGAGCTACAACGGTCCAGGCGAGGAGAGGACAGGTTGGGAGTGGACCGGTTTGTACAGGACAGCAAATGGGGAACAGGCCCGTGAACCGGAGACAGACCAGGTAAGCAGGTTGGGCTGGTTGTATTGTCCGATGAACCCCGAGTCTGCTTGGTCCATGGTTGGCGAGATCATTCTGTCGTAACGGGTGTGTGTAGTGGACCAAGGGATGCAGACTCGGGGCAGAATTACAGTATTTATTGTAGACAAGGGACAAAGTACGAACAGAAGGTGATCCGGAGGTGAGCAGGTGAGCAGGAACACAGGAAGACACGAACACAGGAACCGACAGGCATGACAGAAACACAGGAACACAGGAATCAAGTGACACGACAGGGATGAAGTGACAGGACAATGATCTTGCGCTGAGTCTCTTCTCCCAGCTCCTTTTATGCACAGCAGGTGTGGTGATTGCGCTGATGGGCTGCAGGTGCGCGCAGGAGGCGCCAGGAGCCCAGCCCAGATCTGGCAGGTGAGGGAGGGAAGGAGCAGGACGGGAGGAAAACCAGGAGCGGACAGTGCGGATCATGACAGATACATTGTAAAAGCAGCTCTTAGGGTCAAAATGAGACTACACTGTGCTTCATCTAATTAGTAAAGCGTTTTGTCTTTGGAAAACGAGGACATGTTCAGTTAGTATGCTGATGTTTGTTAGCATTTCTGTCAAGTGCTCTGGCTAATTGAAGAAAAAAAACAAAATTGCCCCTTACTGGCTCTGGTGCTTATAACCTCATCACTGTGAATAACTGGGATGCCAGGAATGCTTGAGGAAATGAGGAATAGCTTTGGACAACAGCTGTTAACTAAATAAGATGTTAAGTTCAAAACCAAACCTGGACCTTGTTATGTAGATTCACGACTGTTACATGCAGACAACTCACAGACATCATTATTTTGTAATTAGCATCACTGCTCCAGCTCTTGTCAGCAACAGTTAGCTTTCTGATAGCATTAGCCTTTCTGTGTCTGACCTAACTGACATTATGTAGCAGTTTTCACAGTGTCTCCGAATGCCCACAGCAGTCCTCACTCACATGCAGCTCCAGACGGACCACCTTTTTCTGTCCCTCTCTCTGAATGTGTCTGTCTCTCTCTCCCTGTCTCTCTCTTACTCCTCTTTCACTTTCTTTTACTCGTTACTTGTTCTCTCTCTCTCCCTTTCTTTGTCTCCCCTGATAGCTATCTATCTCCCTCTCTTACTGTCTCTCCCTCTCTCTCACTCTTTCTCTCATTACTCCCTCTCTTTTTTCTCTGTGATTTCTGTCTTACTGTCTCTGTCTGTGTCCCCCCCTCTCTCTCTTTCTCTCTCTCTCCCTCTCTCTCTTGTCTCTTGCTTGACACACAAATCTCCCCTCCTTCTCGGTCTGTGCCAGGTCCAGTCTTGGGGCCAGATCAGATCAATGAGAGTCTGACAGCAGCGAGTGCTTTGGCTCAAGGGCCAGATCTGGCTCTGAGTCCCTGACACTTCCACACCACCTCACAACTGCTTATTTGTGTCATGCAAAGTAATGCTTATGGAACTTAAGTAAATGTAACTCAGTCCTACACACCTCTCGTCACACAACTTACGTAACAGGAAATTGCTGTAGTTTTCCAGATACTATATTTTTAACTTTATGTAAAGCCACAGTATGCAACTTTTAGCAACTTTCTATCATTTTGGTTGTGTTTGTTGCACTGAAAAATATGTAAAACCATGTGTCCTTACTGTGAACAGGGTTGCATCTTCACAAACCTGACTCTTATTTGACTTATAGAGGAGGCCCTTATGTTGCTTGTCTCCATGGAAATGTTTTTCCTTTGGCTGTAATGTTTCACAGTATAGCATAAAACATCTCTATCTTCTTATAGAATGTTCTGCAGTTTGATTTTAACTTCCCATTTCCATGTAATCACGCAGGTGATGTGCCACCTCCAGAAAGTTGCATACTGTGCCTTCACATATCATATTTTTTACAGTGTATAGTATAGTATAGTATAGTATAGTATAGTATAGTATAGTATAGTATAGTATAGTGTAAGTACATATTTTGTCATATGAGAAATACAATATGGACTTTGTTAAGTACATGACAGATGGAACAATCATTTTTCGGGTTCAGTTTTTATCGTGATGCTTCTTCTCTGTACGAGTGGGAAAATATATGGTAACTTTTCTGTACTATTATGAAGATTTGAGGTGTATAGACCCAAATTATGAACTTCTATGGCTAATTATCGACATACTTAACTGTTGCATTTTGGTATTTATTTATTTATTACAGCTTCCTTTTTTTCAATTTTGTACATATTGAATATTTTCTGGGGGATAATTCTGCTTCATCGTTTGGTTTCAAAATGGTCGTGTATCGTCTATATTTACTCAATATATCACACTTGAAAATTTGTTATTGTGGCAGGCCTGTGTGTTAATTGGTGGTGGTTGTAAAGGCATGGGTTTCAAGCTATAGAAATAGCACCGTTATTATTAAAGCATTCTCTATTGAAAGGTTGAAAGCCCTCACAAAATTGCCTAAATCAGGAAAGAGTCATTTGAGTGAAGCCAGTGAATGAGGCAAAATGAGTCAGGCATTGTTGTGTGGCATCAATGGATCAGAGTCATTGCACTCAAAAGCGTGGTCCTGAGAGAATGAACTGAGACAAGCCTGCAGTCCTGGAGAAGGGGACAAACAAACCTCTTCCATACAGTCTACCAAAACCATTGAAGCAGTCTACAACACAACACCAAGGCTGTGACATTCATCACAATCTAATCGAAAGCGCAATTTGAATGGACACAATTAGCATTTCGCAAAGGCTGCAGTTTTTGAAGTACCATAATTTCCTCCACAGACAACAAACTGTCCTGTGTTATTCTGCATAAAATTGGTTAACCCTGTAGAAACATTTTCAGTCAAATGTGATTCTTGGATTAGCTTGTTGTTTATATTTTAGTCTTTTTTTGTTGATTCTTCTGGATATGTTTAAAATGTGAACTTTGAAAAGAATTTTAACAAAACATAAATCACAAATCTGACCACATTTGCAATGCTTGATAAGATATTTTCCCAAATTGTCCATACCTGCACAACATCATCACGTGACTCAACTGGCCCAAACTGTTACCGTTTGACCTTAAAGAACTATTTCGGTTGGGCATTTCTCAGTGAACTCTGTCTGCTGTTGTTTGGGGTCTAATTGGTTGTCGATCATTATAGATTTGGATCCTCTTGAGTTCCCTTAGCTTCTGCCCTTTCAGATCATTACCAGCCACATACAAGTCTCACTGCCTCACTGCCCTCAGTGTGTCCTGTGCACTCTGTGTGCTCTGTGTGACGGGATCTTCTGTATTGTCAGTCTTTTAGTGGAGAACAACCCAAGCCAGCAATGTACTACATTGCTGGTTTGGGTCGTTCTTAGTCACCATACAGTGTTAATTTTGTTAACTGAAATATTTTGGCTCACTAAAATCAAATGCATTTAATAATTTTCGTCAAATAAAAGTACTGAGTTTTTTGTTTTGTTTTTTTAAAATAACAAACTTTCTTCTTTCAATAGTGTAAAAAATAAAGCTGGGCGGTAGGACTTCCGCCTTCATCAGAGGTGTCAGCTGTGACATGTCTCTTATCAGCTGTTGTTCCCAGGCGTGCTCAGTTCGACAGATCTGACGCATCTATCAGGCCGACCAAACCTGTTGTCTCTGGAGAAGTGAGTCCCATGTGTGAGCCAAGTTAAACGTTCCCTCATCTCTGTTGATGGTCCATGCTTCCTGCTTCCTGATTTCAATAGCCTTTTGTCTCCATGAAATTATCTATGAATTTAGCAGGTCTGTCAAACTGAGCACACGTGGGACATGTCACAGCAGTCAGCTTTGTCATCTCTGACAATGGTGAAAGTCCTACCACTCAGACATGTCAGGTAAAAAAAGCATTAGCTTTTTACACGTTTGTCTTTTTAGAAGAAAATGACCAGTTTGAATGAAAGTGTAGACTCGATAAATTCCACTTTTTAATCCCTGAACCCCAGTCCAGACATAAACAGACTCAACATCCAAGAAATACTTTTGTACATGTCTCATGAAGCACTGCAATATAGTTTAACATAGTTTAAAAAAAAAAATCTTCTGGTTGACTAAAAATATGGATTTAGTCCGCTAAATTAACTTGATACTTTCTTCAACTTAAACTAGACTAAAAGTCTGAATGAAAATGTTTTGACCAAGTTCATACTGTTCAAGTAACAGAATCTGTCTTTATATGTCTTCCAGTATAGTCCTTCCCACACTTGCTCCGTTTACTTCCATTGTAAAATTCCAATGCAAACATGGATGATACTGGCGTATACCTGGCCAACACTTCCACTCTAAAACTATAGGGATATGCTGACATCTCGTTGCAGTGTGTAACAGGGTCTCCCAGAGGTGGCTGCTGGCTCTGCTCTTTCAATGATACCACATTTTCTATTTAAAGTCCCACAGTTCAGCTCCACATCATCTAAAACTAGACTCAGTGTCAGAAAATGTTCACAGCAAATGTTTTCAGTGTTGAACATGGGGCCATGGGGAAATAAGAGACAGAATCACCCAGAGCAGAAACAGTGTCAAGGAGGAGGTGGTGTATTTCATAGAAAGCTAAGGGACAAGGGGGGGGAGCAAGCTGGCCAGTTTTCTAAGTTTGCTCTTACCATGTCTGGGTTTACTTTTGTTGTTCTTCTTTCTACCATCAATCAAGGTGACTTCTTACTCTTAATAATGGCTCTGCAGCACTGAAGGATCTGATGCAGAGGACACATCTCCTTGCGTAGACTGTTTTGTTACTATGATGCCATTTAAAAATATACATGCACTAATACATTTGCATTTTCTTTTCCAGTTTGTCTGTGTTGTTAATTAATGACTTATGTTCTATGGCATAAAGTTATGTGAAGCTGAAATGGAACTTAACACTAAATCACTTTTTTTTGCTACAAAGCTGTGTATATGATGTTGTAAGTGTTATCTAGTGTTGTTAGTGTTTTTGGTCATTTTAGTGTAGACTTGGTAAATTTGTAGCTTGGTCTTCTAAAACGTATAAAACTGAGTGTGTCCTGCCTCAAGTGGTCATTGGAATTTCAAGTACAATGTGACAACACACATGACTGCCCTCACTACTGTGTTTATGATTACAAATGCCTGGCAAAAGGGGCGGAGTTTGAGGTATGGATACCTATTAGACCAATCACACAGTTCTTTATTTCTCCAGACCCCACCCCTTCTACCACATTAGTCCTCCAGGTACTGCCCACTTTAGCAGATCAGTTTGAAGTGTAGTTGAGGGCCTAGTTCAGATGTTTAGCCCCACTTTAAAGGTGCAGTAGGAAACTTTAAATGAGCAGAATGAAACTTTTTATTGAGCGTTATCCCACCTGCTTCTTTTTGTGTGAATATATTGCTCTGAATGGAAGGTTCCACAGTATGACATTAGACTTTTATATCTTGCATTTATTCAATCTATGCCTCAAAAATACTTTAATAAACATGTATTTTATGATGTCACCTGCATACAGTGACATATTTCAGGCAAGCAATAATATCTCCATGGAGACAAGAAGGTGGCGAGCTCTCCATCAGAAAAGTTACATAGTGCACCTTTAAATATGAATCCCCTCTTGTAAGTCCCTCTTCCATGCAGTTACCCATGTCTTGGTCTGGAGGTCTTGGACAGTATTACACTCATTACCTCCTAATCCATTCCACCTGAATTAAGGGCCACCTGGCAGCAGCCAAGCTCTCGTCTCTCGATGATGATGTCATGTTCTGGCGCCACTCGAATCCAGGTACCGGAGCCAGCGCTGTAAAGAAGTCTGGGAAGGACACATCTGTGCATCTTCTGCCAAAGGACGAATCAGGAAGTTTCTCTCTTCTTCTGCACTTTTAAAAACTTCACCCTCATTTACAGAGAGCCTATGGAGGGATATTACATTGCGTATTTGATTTGTTGTTTTCAATTTAAAAGATTTACTCAAATAATATTAACATTTTGATCTTATTCCCACCATAAAATGCGGGTATAGCAGAGCATTACAGTCGTGCTCTGGGTGTTTTATGTCTAATATCTATTGATTTTATTATTGCAGTGTATTATATGCTTTTGTATTGGAGGCTGCAGGTCAGATTTCCCTCAGGGACTATAAAACCGTGGACCTTGAAATCCAGTGGTGTTGTGGTGGTAATAGGGGCCCGGGTAACAGTACTTTATACAACATACATTTGGAAAGACGCAGCCTCTCGCCCTTTTAATGATGTCTCAGATTCTGTGCCATGAGTTCAAGCATTTACTATAGTCATATTCCAAGAAAAAGCACTGAGCAGCAGGCTCTATTGAAAATACCTATGATAAATCAACTACTGTGAATGTTTAGTGATATTATAGTGAATGAATAAGTCTACATATTAAAGCTGCACTATGTAACATTTTCCAGCGGGGGTCGCTACCATGAAGAAGTTATTTCTTTGCCTGGAATGTTCCACAGTACTTACCTAACATGCATTTATTTAATAGATTTATTGCTCAAAAATACCGTGAACAATATATTTTCTAACTGTCACCTTTCCAGAGATCTGGCCTGGCCTGATCATGTCTTGTGTGTCTCTACCGATATGTTAAAGCCATTCTGTGGAACATTCCAAGCAAAGCAATAACGTCTGCATGGAGACATGCAGAGGGCAGACCAACCTTCAGAAAGGTACATAATGCATGTCCATCTCCACTCTGAGCTCAAATACAAAGTTTCAACTGTGATGTCATTAGGTGCTTTTCCATGTTAAAGAAGATCTAATGTGCTTATGTCTGCTATATAGCTATAATCTATGACACCCATGGATTATGTTATAATTTGCAAATGTTAAGTGTGTTATGTTATGTTATGTTTTTAAATATAATGTTCATCTAAAACAGCTTAATAAAGCTCACTGACTTCCGTGTTAGAAAATTACGTTGCACAGTGGGAGTTGATGTCACTGCAAACGTCATCACAACAAAGAGCCGTTAAAGAGCCGTGGGGGCTATGGATAGCTGCAGATCACACTAGTGAGTAGCTAGCTTTCAGTTGTACCAAACAAAGTAAATACAGAGCAGTGGGCAAATGCTAGTAGCGGTGACAACAGGGATTGTTCAGCAATATGGCTTCTTGAAAACAAGTGATTAAAGATTGCTCAAACAATCACTCCAAAAACAGGTTTGAGAGGATAGAAGGGGAAACAACTACAACATGGTTAAAAGCTCTGAAAAGTTGATTTTGCAGAATAGGTCTGCTTTAATGTCCATTCTTCCATCAGACAAATTATTCAAATTTGCCATACTCTTAATTGAAGCTAGCTACAGCTATTGTTCTAAGCCTTGCACTAGATCGAAGAGGGCAAGTCAAGTGTCTATCCTCTTAAGAGTGTTTCATATTTTCTTACAAATAAATGCAAATTGGTCCTCCACACATGAACCAGACTGAACATTTGTAACATCTCCAGGTCCCAAGTTGTGAAAAGAAATCTCTTCACATAGCAGGACACTGAAGAGCCCTTAACTGTTCTCTCTCTCAAACCCCAGAGGTAAAATAACACACACATGCATCATTCATACAGACTGAGAGAAGCACTCACAAACAGTGGCCCAACAGCTCCACTGAAACATACATAAAACTGTACATTTCAGAGTCCGTTATATCCTAGCCAGTCCTATAGTGGTGGTTAAGATCTGGTTTAGTTGTGGTTGTCCTGTTTTATAGTAAATGGTAAATGGTCACATTCTATATAGCGCTTTTTCATCTTCAAGGCACTCAAAGTGCTTTATATCAAGGAACCACTCACCCATTCAGTCACACTCATACCTCAGTGTACGCAGACATTAGGGGCAAGGTTTTGTCCACAGATACAACAGCAGCATTCAGCTTGGGAAGCTGGAATTGCACCGCCAACATGTGGGTCAGGGGATCTCACCGCTCAGATCAGTGGACAAACACTCCATGAACTGTTGTTCCTGTAATATCTGCAATAATGCACATGGGCTTGCTTCCGGCTCCATTGAGTCTGGCTCCAATTCACTTTGTATTGAGCAACTGTCGCCCCTCCTTCTCTAACTGCTGCTGCAAGGCTTGTCATTTTGGTCTTAAAATTTTCTCTACATGATCCTGGTGGGTGTTTTTTTTCACTATTGTGTCCATAAATCAAGATATGAACATTAACAGACAAATCAGGTGCCTTCTTTCCTGAGGTTGCTCCTGCTTGCTAGCAACAGATTTGTTTGACAGCGTTGCTAAGCTCCCTGCTAAAACAGCAGTACAGGCAAGAAAGGGCATTATCTTCAACAGCCTCACTCTGGATTGGCTGTTTGGTTACTGTGATACTCGAAGCCGGAGTTCCAAATATGGGACTCGGCTTCAAATTTGCCCCTATAACTGCTTGATGAGCTCGATGAGCTTCATTTGACTTCTTTATACAGTCTATGGTTGGTTCTCGCACTGGTTTAGACCTATAGGTATTATTTCCTGGTTTAGTTCTCCTTGTGTCTTGGCTTTGTCCTGGTTCAATAGGTTAGTCTTTAGTCTTCTTCAGTTCCTTTAGCCCTGGATTAGTCCTGGATTAGTCCTGGTTTAGTCCTCCCTGAACCATAAAATTCTGATTAATCCTTACTTAAGGTCATACCAATAATTGGTATGTCTGTTGCAAATAACAAAATGTACTGTCTTTAAGAAGGAAAAATTGCTAAATACTAAATGCTAAATACTTTGTTTATATCTCTTCAAACATGTTCTGAACCTCATGGCATATCAACAGTTGATAATTCAATCTTGTTTCAGATGTTAATACACCAACATGTTGAAATGTGCTCTGTGAACTGAAGCCTGACTTGAAAACATAAATTTCAAATCTAGCCGTAATAGCAATATTAGTCTAAAATATTGGACAGGGAGTATTTTCCAAACCTGTGCAGCGCTAAGCCTCTTTTACTTGTTTCAATCCTTTTCATTCACAATAACCATAGACACCCCTGTGATATGACCACATAGAGCACAGTTCACATCCTGGGGCAGTTGTTGAGTCAGTGTGTGTGCGCTGGTGCGTGGTAATGAGGCAGTGCTGACGGCTGCTGTCCCTAAAGAGGCCAATCACAAGCCAGACCTCAGCTTCGACTTTAGCCCTGAGCTCCTGAACTGAAAACTGGAGAGCTCAAAAACTACCTGCCACCTCCTCAGCCAAATCCTCACAGGGCTAAACGCGACTGTCCATTCTCATCAGGGGAACACTGGAGGCAAGGGGAGAGAGGGAGGGGGGAGAGAAATGGGGAGAGCACGAAGGAGAGAAAACGAAAAGCCCATATTAAACTGTTCATCTGATGATCCATTTTTGTCTAGACTTAATTTAGTTAAGTTATGACCTGGTTTAGTCCAAGTTTAGTCCTTGTTCTTTAGACCTGCTTTATTCCTGGGATTTATCTTAATTAAAGCCGACCTATTCTGCAAAATGGATTTTTCATGGGAGTTTAACCATGTCATAGTTGTTCTCATTTACCCTCTCGAAGTTATATTTGCAGTGATTTGTGCATGTTTGAGTTACCTTTAATCGCTTATTTTCAAGACAACATTTTGCAGATCAATCCCCGTTTTCACCTCCACCGGCATACTGCTT